>NC_061852.1:19603145-19608145 GCF_019202785.1 Penaeus chinensis | reverse complement strand
TACATACAGACAAACACACAAAGATCAACAGAAAGACAGACATAGGTAAAAAGGGGAAACCAAACTCGGGATGATAAAATTATAGATTTATAGTAATATATATCTTTCATAATTGAATTCCGAAAAAAAATAAAAAAAATGTTCAGGGTGTAATTACAATTACGATGGACTTTTTTGGTTCCAGAATGAACAATTTCGGAATAACGAAAGCAATTATCCCAGAACAATTATTACGAATAAAATTACATAATACCAAAAGAAAAAAAAAATATATAATCCCTTATTGAATCTCCATTCAGGATAAGGCTATGAAATTCGTTCTAGAATTAGCGCCGATAAAAAAAAAGAAGAACAAAAAATATATATATCAAAAAGATTGAAAAACAACAACATCAATAATAAGATATATCACGTCAGCTCAATCACTTTCGAAAACCGTTGTCTATAATTTGAAAGAAGGATTTAATTTTTTTTCGAATGGGGAGGGAAGGGAGGGGAATGGGGGAGGGGAGGAAAGAGGAGGGAGTATGGGGGAACCGAGAGGAGGAGAGGATTGTGGAGATGGGGGAGGAGGAGGAAAATGGGAGGGATGATAGGAATGGGGTAAAGGTAAGGGTAAAGGAGGGGTGAGGTAGGGGGGGGCCGAAGGGAGTGGGGATGGGAGAGGGAGGGAAGGAGAAGGAGGGGGGAGCACATACAACTTGCAACGTATCCATTCCAATTTCCTATCGAAAGAAAATATCTTGTAAAATATTTTGGCCACTCGCTGACTTATACAGGAGCTGTCTTGGGGGGGAGGGGGGGTAGAGGGGGAAGAGGAAGGGAGGGGAGGGGGAGGGGAGCTTAGGGAAGTCGTTAAGGGTTTAATGTCCATAGTAATGATTGGAATCTGGCCTTTAACGGATCTCCAATGATTTTATATTTCTAAGACATCCCAATGTTATTTTTTGGGCGATTGGGATAATCTTTAGATAAGAATAAAAAAATAAAAAAAAGAAGAAAGCAAAAACAGAAATGACATAGCCCCTCCTTTAAAGTATCGTTGTTTCCTTCCTACCTCCCTCCTCATTCGTATTCTTATTCCCAATAACAAACACTCCCTCTCCCACCTCCCCCCCACATCCCCCCACAAGAAATACCTCCCCCTATAGCAACAACCTCCCCCCACAACCCCTACAAGAAACACCCACCACACATCCCCCACGAGAAACCCCTCCCCCCCCCACATCCCCACAAGAAATGCCTTCCCCTATCCCCTGCAGTAAACACATAAGTTCACGGAGGAAGAACTCTCATGGATTACAAGTACGCTGCTGTTCACGTTGCTATCCACGTTGAACACATAGGTAAAGCTGCACGGAGGACCGAGATTACAGGCGAGAGAGAGAGAAAAGGGGGAGGGAGGGAGAGAAGGAGGGAGAGAAGGAGGGAGAGAGAGGGAGAGAGAGAGAGAGAGAGAGAGAGAGAGAGAGAGAGAGAGAGAGAGAGAGAGAGAGAGAGAGAGAGAGAGAGAGAGAGAGAGAGAGGGAGAGAGAGAGAGAGAGAGAGAGAGAGAGAGAGAGAGAGAGAGAGAGAGAGAGAGAGAGAGAGAGAGAGAGAGAGAGAGAGAGAGAGAGAGAGAGCGAGAGAGGTTATGAGAAGCACCGGAAGCATACCGTGCATCAAATAGACCCTCGACATTCAAGAGAGACGCGGTTACCAAGCACACAAAAAAAACTTTTCCGGCCAAGAAAGCAAAAATTAAAGCGACAATTCCTATGTGTGTGTGTGTGTGTGTGTGTGTGTGTGTGTGTGTGTGTGTGTGTGTGTGTGTGTGTGTGTGTGTGTGTGTGTGTGTGTGTGTGTGTGTGTCTGTGTGTGTGTCTGTGTGTGTCTGTGTGTGTGTGTGTGTGTGTGTGTGTGTGTGTCTGTGTGTATATGCGTGTGTATATGTATATATATATATATATATATATATATATATATATATATATATATATATGTATATATATATATACATCTACATACACACACACACACACCCTCTTTCTTCTTTCATTCCCCTTCCCTACTCCCTTTCCCTCCCTTCTCCTACCCCTGCCCCCTTGCCTTCCCTCCCTTCTCCTATCCCCACCCCTTTCCCTTCTATCTCCCTCCATTCACGTTTCCTCCATTCACGTTCCCTCCCTTCTCCCTCTATCTTCACCTTCTTCCCTTTCCCTCTCTTCTTCCATTCCTCCTCTTCCCTCCATCCCTTCTACCCTGCCGGACCCTAGCCTGAGATGACTTAGTCTCGACTTATGAAAGACAGCAAATAACTTGGCAGATTAAATTTCAGGTTTTAAGAGTAAGCCACCTCGCGTGCTCCATGCCAAGCGCCAAGGGAACGGCATAAAAAGGACGTACTTTTAAAAGTTTATGATTGCTGTAATTGTCCAATATGTGAAAAGTTCCCAAAATATAAGCATCTCTCGCCTCGCCCTCCTTTTCATCCCTCTCTTCCCCCCCTCCCACTTCTGTTCCACCTTCGTCTGGCTCCTCTGTCTTCTCCTTCCATTGTCCTCCTCCTCCTCCTCCTTTCTCTCTTTTCTGACTCTCCTCCTTCCTCTCCTTTCTCTCTTTTCTGACTCTCCTCCTTCCTCTCCTTCCCCCCTTTTTTTTTTCAAAGCTCTTCCTTTCCATATTTGCTCCTCTCCTTCCTTCATCTTCTTTCATTATCCTCTCCCCCCCCCCCTCTCTCTTTTTTTTACCACATCTATCATTATCCTCTTCATAGTTCTTCTCCTTCCATTATCCTCCTCCTCCCTCTCCTTCCCTTTTCCCCCTCATTTATTATCCTTCTCCTTCTACTTCTTCTCCATCCATTATCGCCTCCGTCTTCCTCTCCTTTTCCTTTCATAAACCTCCTTCTTATATACGTTTTCATTAACCTTTTCTCTCTTTATTCTTCCCCTACTCCTTCTTTCCCATTTTATTTCTCCTCTTCGTCCTTTATCCGCATCTTCATTAAAGGAAATAAGGGGGGGAGGGGGGAAAGGGAGGGGGGAAAGGGAGGAGTGAGGAGGGAGAGGAGAGGAGATGGAAAAGGGAGAAGAGAGGAAAGGAGGGGGAAAGGGAGGGGAAAAAAGGGAAAAGGAGGGAGAGGAAGGGGAAAAGGGTGGCGAGAGGAGGGGGAAAAAAAGGAGAGAGATTGAGAAAAGGGAAGGGGAGGGAGAGAAGAGGGGAAAAAATGGGAGAGAATGAGAAAAGGGAAGGGAAGGAGAAGAAAATGGGGGTGATGAAAGGAGGGGAAAAAGGAAGTGGAGAGGAAGGGAAATGGGAGGGGAGAGGAGGGGGAAAAGGAAAGGGTGGGGTAGTTAGTAGCCAAGACGCTATGCCTGAAAAGTTAATAAGCGGAAGTGACTGGAAGAATTATTTCCAATTAAGATGTTGTGTGAGAGCTTTATTTAGCCGCCTCGAGAGTCTACTAACTCACGTGCCCAGGTCTTGGCGTTTCAATAAAAAGAAGGAAGAAAAAAAATAAAAAATAAAAAATATCTACGAAAGATGTGTGTGTGTGTGTGTGTGTTAGTGTGTGTGTGTGTGTGTGTGTGTGTGTGTGTGTGTGTGTGTGTGTGTGTGTGTGTGTGTGTGTGTGTGTGTGTGTGTGTGTGTGTGTGTGTGTGTGTGTGTGTGTGTGTGTGTGTGTGTGTGTGTGTGTGTGTGTGTGTGTGTGTGTGTGTGCGTGTGTGCGTGCGTGTGTATATGTATGTATGCATGTAAGTATGCATCCATGTAAATAAGTATGTATGCACGTATGTATGAATGTATGGATATATATAAGAATGTATGTATGTAGGCATGTAAGTACGTATGTATATAAGTCTGTATGTATGCATATTTTTTTGCAATGAGATTCTGTTTAATCCCGAAAAGTAGGATAAAGGAGATAAAAAGATCAACATCCTTCACGAGTAAATGAAACACGGCGTACCATCCCGTAGACTTCCTGGTCGGGCCTCTACCTCCCGTCCGGGGGGAGGTGCGATAACTAATCCTCAAACGACATCGATTCCGGTTATGACAGGCCGCCAAATCCTGGTGGCGGCAATATAACGACGGGCGGCGCAGCGCTGCCAACCGAACAGTCAAACATTGTTTACCGGACTCTGTTTACCGAAGCCTGTTTACCGGCCTGAGGCTTGGGAGCGGGTGATGATGGTCTTTCGGCTCGCGTGCAGGTTATGTGCGCTCCGTGACAGGGAATCGACAATCTATCATTCATTTCAACTTGGGGCCATTTTCCGGAGACAGTTTACGGTCTAAACAGTTGATGCTATTTTGCCTAGAGAAGATGATGAGGGACTTTTAAAATTTAATTTATTTATTTTTATTTTTAATAGAAAAATAAAAAAAAATAGGATAAACATTTGGAAGATTATTGGACGTAATTTATATCCAGGTTTGTACCAGTTTTGTGGAATACTGCACAGACACACACATACCCCCCCCTTACACAAACACTCTTATGTATAACCACACATACATACATACATGCATACCTACGTGTATGTGTGTGTGTATGAGTGTGCCAATGTGTGCATGTACAAATTTTGTGTATAAATCCGCGTGCACGAGTACAGTTCATGATCTACCGAATAAAGCCCATGGCATGTTTTCTCCTAAGAAAGATCTGAAGGAAATGGAAATGCAACTCAGAAATATACATAAACCCTTTTCCTATCACACGCAAACTTAAATATTCACAAGCTCCGAGAATTTTTTACACTGTGGCTTGATGAAATTTACATTACAGAGAGAGAAAGAAAAAAATCGGGACCGCTTATTTTTTCAGACGCGAAATCTCTAAGGCGGAAAATTTTCATCACTTTAAGAAACAGAAAATGAAGGAAGAGAGAGAGAGAGAGAGAGAGAAAGAGAGAAAGAGAGAAAGAGAGAAAGAGAGAAAGAGAGAAAGAGATAAAGAGATAAAGAGATAAAGAGATAAAGAGATAAAGAGAAAAATAGAGAAAGAGAGAAAG
>NC_061852.1:19573145-19585645 GCF_019202785.1 Penaeus chinensis | reverse complement strand
TCTCTCCATACCCCATTTCCCTATTCCTCCATTCGTACATCAAACCGATTTGCACCTCATTAGCTCCGCCCTTTTACGGTGCTCACCCCCTTCCATTCTTTATCCCTCCCTTCCCTCTTCCTCCCTCATTCGCAAATATTCCCCCAGGGAGGGCAGAGCGGGGGCCGTGAAAGGTAAGGAAACAGCCTTACGTAATGGAACTTGATCCTCGTACCTCACTTAAGGCACATATGGTCACGTTACCATGTTTCCTTCTCATTTATTTTCTCTTTTTATCGTCTTTTCTTACTCTTCTTCGTTTTACCCTTTCTCTCTCTCTCTAATGATTAAGTCGTCATATTCCTCCATATAATTTTTCTACCACTATTATCAATGATAAAATCCTCAATATCATCATTATCAGGTAATAGACCATATTCATGTCTATCTTTAATCTTAATAAATATAGCCGAAGTAAGTTTGTTTCTCTTAAGAATGTCATTATATGAATTTTTTTGTCAAGAGTTTCAAGTGTGCGCTTAGCTGTTTCAACTACATCTGTTCCAACCGCAGATCCACGTCTTCTTCCTTCTTCTATGTCTTTTTCTTCCTATTTCTCCTATGATCTCTTCCTCCTTCTTCTATGTTTTCTTCTTCCTACTTCTCCTATGTCTTCTTCCTCCTCCTTCTTTCTACTTCTCCTATGACCTCTTCCTCCTTCTTCTATGTCTTCTTATTCCAACTTCTTCTATGTCTTCTTCCTCCTCCTTCTTCCTACTTCTCCTATGTCTTCTTTTTTCCTACTTCTCTTACGATTCATTCTTCCTTTCTCTCCTGTCTCCTTCCTATGTCTTATTCCTACTTCTCCTATGTCTTTTTTTCCTACTTCTCTAATGATTCATTCTTCCTTCTTCTCCTGTCTCCTTCCTATGTCTTATTCCTGCTTCTCCTTTGTCTTCTCCCTTCTTCTCCTGTCTCCTTCTTCCTACTTCTCCTATGTCTCTTTCTTCGTCATCCTTCAAATCCTTCTCTATCTCCATTTTCTTCTTCTCTTCTTTCTTCCCCTTCATTTTCATCAAGCTTGACCAATTCCACTTTCGCACCCTTCACCTCCATCCACTCTACCTTCCTGATTTCCTCTACACCCTCTACTTCTTCCACCACTTACCTCATCACCTTCACTCTTATCCACCTTAAGGAATTCCACTTCCACTCTCTCTTCCTCCATCTCCACCCATTCCACCTTCCACGCCCTCTCCTCTCTCTAGCTCTACCTCTCCCACCACCTTTCTCTACCTTCCTCTCCGCCTGCCTTAACCACTTCCACCCCCCACTCTCCCTTCCTCCAACCCCCACTCTCCCTTCCTCAAACCCCCACTCTCCCTTCCTCCAACCCCCACTCTCCCTTCCTCCAACCCCCACTCTCCCTTCTTCCAAACTCCATCCACCCTACCACCTTCTCCCGCCACCTTCTCCCACCTCCACCTCCACCTTCACTTTCTCCACCTTCCTGGCCGTGGCAATTAGACTCCCCAGCTCTTGTTTCTTGCCCCTCACGGACGGTGGCGTGTCCAGGGTACGTGATGAAAGGGAGAAGGGAGAGGGGGGAGGGGGGAAGGGGGAGGAGGAACGAGGAGGAGGAGAAGGAGGAGGAGAAGGGGGAGGAGGAGAAGGAAGTGGTAGAGGTGGATAAAGAAGAGGAGGAGGAGGAGGAGGAGGAGGAGGAGGAGGAGGAGGAGGAGGAGGAGGAGGAGGAGGAGGAGGAGGAGGAGGAGAAGGAGAAGGAAGTGGTAGAGGTGGATAAAGAAGAAGAGGAGGAGGAGGAGGAGGAGGAGGAGGAGAAGGAAGTGGTAGAGGTGGATAAAGAAGAAGAGGAGGAAGAGGAGGAGGAGGAGGAGGAGGAGGAGGAGGAGGAGGAGGATGGAGAAGAGTAAGAAATAGGAGAGCATGGGAGACGTAGAGGGCGGAGGAAAGAGAGGAGAACGAATGGAGAAGCAGAAAGGAAGAAAGTGGAAGAAGAGGAGAAATAATTGGAGAAGACGATATGAATAATGGCCGTGATACAGAAAACGAAGTTTAGAAAGAAATGATAATAACTAATAAAGAATGTTGATAAATGACTATAAAAAAATGTAGAAATATTAAACAACAGCAGTAGAAGTAAAGGAAGAAAATATTTAACTAACAGAAGGAAAGGAAAAATACTTAATATCAGAAATATAAGAGAGAAAAAAGAACTGAGAGAGAGAGAGAGAGAGAGAGAGAGAGAGAGAGAGAGAGAGAGAGAGAGAGAGAGAGAGAGAGAGAGAGAGAGAGAGAGAGAGAGAAAGAGAAAGAGAAAGAGAAAGAGAGAGAGAGAGATAAAGAGATAGAGAAAGAGAAAGAGAGAAAGAGAAAAATAACAAGCACACACACACAAGAAGGAATAAAACGAGAAAGAGCGAAAAAAAGGAAGGGAAAGAACAATACCAGGACCCGGATGCTGGTGTGACGCGTGTCTCATCTCAACGCCACATCTCGGCCCGGATTACACGGGATCTGAAAGGTACAGCCTCCTGGCCTCGGGGCTGGGGGGTGTTGGAGAAGGTGGGGGGAGTAGGTGGTGTTTGCGAGGGTGGGGCGAGCGGGGGTGTTTGAGAGGGTGGGGCGAGCGGTGGTGTTGGAGAGGGTGGGGGGAGTGGGAGTGGGAGTGTTGGAGAGGGTGGAGGGCGTGGGGGTGTTGGAGAGGATGGGGGAGTGGGGGTGTTGGAGTGGGCATGGGGAAGTGAGGGGGAGTTGGAGAGTAGGGGGAGTCAGAACCACTGGACACGCACTCACACATGCGTACATACGCGCATGTATACACATGCACGAACGCACTAACACGCGTACATGGGCCAGCGTTTATTGTTTTTTTTTTTTGTTTTTTTCATTTCTCATTTTTTATGCTCCCTTTCTGCTTTCTTCTATTGTCTTCCTCTTCTTCGATTTTCCTCTCTTTTCATTTTTCTTATCCCTTTTCTCTCCTCTTCCCTTTCCTCTTGTCCCCCCCCCTATTTTTCCTCTCTTTCTTTCGTCCTTTGTCTCATTTTGCTTCTCCTGACTCCATCGCCTCCTTTCATCATTCCTTCTTTCAACTTTCTTTTTGTTATTCTTCCTTCATCCCTTCTCATATGACCATGTTTATTTTCATCTTCTCATCTCTCCCTCTTTCTTTTTCTTCTTCCCAACCATCTTATTCCCTCATCATTCTCTTCTCCTTCCCTCGCTTCTTATCTTTTTTTCTTCCTCTTTTTTTTTCTCCTTTTCTTCCTTTTCTTTCCCCTCCTCCTCCTTTGCAAATTACCTGAGCATTTGCAATAGACATCGGGAGACAGATCTGCAGGTTAAACTTTGGGCAAACATATTAAAAGCTCCGCCAACACCATGCACGATAAGGAGACGGAGGAGGAAAGGAAGAGGGAGATGGATAAGGAACAGGAAAAAACGGGCGGATAGGAGAGGAGGAGGGGGGTGGAAGAGGAGGAAGAGGAGGAAAAGGAGGAAGAGGAGGAAGAGGAGGAAGAGGAGGAAGAGGGGAATGGAGAGGAGGAGGAGGAGGAGGAGGAGGAGGAGGAATAGAACGAGGAAACGGAATAGGAGCAATAGAAGGGGAAACATGAGGCAGAAGAGAAGAGGGTAGTAAAAGTATGTGGAAACGGAAAAAAAAAGAAAAATAGGTGTTGGTGGCGGAAGATGCTAAGAGGGAAGCATATAGAATAAAAGAGAATTATAAAAGGAGGAACAAGAGAAGCAAGGAAAAAAGGGAAATAATTTTTTTTTAAATGTAGAAAAAAAGGAGAACAAGAGAAAAATAGAATAGAATGATGATGAAAGAAAAGAAAAAAAGAAGCAAAAACGAAATGAAAAGAAGAAATGAGAGGAAGCAAACCTCGCCGGGAAGGAAATGAGAAGTGTCTCCCACGGTGACCACTTTGAGGACGACTTAAACCCACAGCGTCGAGGAAGAAGACACGTTGCATCACCCTCCACTCCCCTTCCTCTCACCCCCTCCCCCCCTCCTTCCTCTTCCCTCGCCTCTCCCTCCCTTTTCTCTTCCCTCACTTCCCCCTCCCTTTCCTCTTAAATCACTTCCCCCTCCCTTTCCTCTTAAATCACTTCCCCCTTCCCTTAACTCTCTCTCCCCTTCCTCTTCCCTCTCCTCCCTCCTTCCTTTCATCTTCCACCCTCTTCCTCTCCCCTTCCTCTTCCCTCTCCTCCCTCCTTCCTTTCATCTTCCACCCTCTCCTCCTCCCCTTCCTCTTCCTTCTCCTCCCTCCTTCCTTTCATCTTCCACCCTATCCCCCTCCTCGTCCTCTTACCCAACCTACCCCCGTCCCCCTCTTCTCTCACCTCCCCCCTTCCCTCTCTCTTCCTTCATCTAACTCCCTTCCTTCCTCGGGTTCCTAATTTTCCCTCTCCTTCCCTCTTCACCATCACCCTTCTCTTTTTTTCTCTCTTCTCCTCACTTTGCTTCCCCCCCACCCCCCCTTCACTTCCTGGTGCATTGCAAAACAAAATACATTTAGATTTAAATTTAGATTTAGATTTAGACTTAGATTTAGATTTAGAGAGAGAGAGAGAGAGAGAGAGAGAGAGAGAGAGAGAGAGAGAGAGAGAGAGAGAGAGAAAGAAAGAGAGACCGAGATAGATAGATAGAGAGATAGAGAGAGACCGAGATAAACAGACAGATAGATAGAGTGAGAAAGAGAGAAGAAAGATAAATAAAGTGACAGAAAGAAAGAGAGAAAGAAACGTACAAACACACTCACATAGGCTGCAGGTACAAGACGTAGGTGTAAGCGGAAACCCCGAAAAGGTCAAAGGAAGGCTTTACCCTTTTGGGAAAACCTGCACCGATTATAAACCCAAACTCCGGAAGAGGTAGTGTTATGTGTGTGTGTGCGGGCGTGTGTGTGTGCGGGCGTGTGTGTGTGCGGGCGTGTGTGTGTGCGGGCGTGTGTGTGTGCGGGTGTGTGTGTGTGTGTGTGTGTGTGTGTGTGTGTGTGTGTGTGTGTGTGTGTGTGTGTGTGTGCGTGTGTGTGTGTGCGTGTGTGTGTGTGTGTGTGTGTTAGAGAGAGCATTTGACTGTGTATTTCAGATAGATTGAGAGAGAGAGAGATATTATCCCATCCATGGAAAAATAAAACTGAAGAGGACATTCTCTTCCAAGGTTAAGTGTCAGCATAGTTTACACGGGAGGGGAGAACGCAATACAATTAGCAGCGGAAACCCATTCCCTTACATACAGACAAGACCACAGGTGACGACCGTAACTACATTCTGTAATAGATGGCACGGAAAGCAAATGACACATCGTTTCGGAAGGGATATGGGGCGAATGGGGGGGGGGGGGGGAGAAAGGTGAAAGAGCAGATGAAAGGTTTAAAAAAAGGAGAAAGGGAAGAAAGATAAAATGTCCCTACTCAGTTATATGGTTTCACGCAAGTATAGGCAGTTGTGTGAAGTTCCATTGGTGGCAGCGGTGGGATGGAAGGGGATAGCAGGTACCCGACCAGCTATGCTAATGTAACAGTAAAGGCAACAGACACCAGCACAAACATGCAAATCACTAGCCGACGGTCGGGCCATAGTAATGTTAAACTGTTATGTACTGCCAACACAGGACTAATGTCGCCCTCATGCAAAATATCATCCAGGAGGGCTATCATGTTTCTTTTATGGTGTAATAAATACTTTATGGGGAAATGCAGATATTATTTCTGTTATCATCATATCTATTATATGACTTCAATCATGGGGGTGTTTATTTATAACAGAATGAGAGAGGGACGGCTAAAAGGAGAGGAGGGCATGCCAGAAAAGGAAAACAGATAGCCTAGGGATAGAAAGAAAGAGTGACAAAGGAACAAACATGAAGATAAACGAAAGGCAGACATAGAGGGAGAGAAAGATACAAGGAGGAAGGAAGGAACAGAAGAAAAATAAAGAGAAAGAACGAGGAAAGAGAACAGAAATGAAGAGAAAAGAGAGGGGAGGAGAAAGAGACGAGAAAGGAACGAGAAGAAACAGGGAAACGGAGAAACCACATACAGATATCATCTTTAAGACTGCACGTTTTGTAATTATAAGCTCGATACAACAACGGCAAGCCCATGTTTCTTCTCGGCGTTTAACTAACAACTTCCCATCTGCTGATTGCAACCGATTTAAGTCTCCAATACTAATGAAATAATCTTATCTAAAATAAATACTTGCATTTCAGCATCGCGTCCCCCCACCCCCTAAACCCCCTACCCCCCACAAATATGTAAACACCGGCAAATGGTGAGGGTGGAATTGAATTATCATCGTTAACTAATTGTGGGGTTTATTTATGTCGCAGATGCAGTCAATATTTACCGCGTTATCGCATCTGGCAGTCAAACAGCCGTGCACGCGTGTGAAGTGAGGTCTAGTATTTCTGTGGATATATCTGTGCGCCCAAGTATGTAGGTTATGCTTGTGTGTGTATTAACGCATACAATGAGCTGAACGGAGAGAAGGGCAGATAGACACTCATATAAATAGATATTTGGGTATTTCGAGAAAAAACAGGGGGGGGGGGGGGGATGAAGGGATGCTGGAAGTAAAGAGAGAGAGTAATAAAAAGAAAAAAGATGGAGAGGGAGGGAAGGAGGGAAGAGAAGAAGGCAAGAATGAACCGGAGAGAGAGAGAGAGAGAGAGAGAGAGAGAGAGAGAGAGAGAGAGAGAGAGAGAGAGAGAGAGAGAGAGAGAGAGAGAGAGAGGTGCAGGTTGGTCTAGACGGTTTAGTAATCAATAGGCTTTTCGCGAATGTAATTCTATGACGAAGGAATTGTGGCTCAGTCAAACATTTTTATACATACAGTGATGCACACACACACACACACACACACACACACACACACACACACACACACACACACACACACACACACACACACACACACACACACACATTATAAATATAAAAGCGCGCGCACAGATAAACAAACACTCTCACTCTTACTCTCACTCTCTCTCTCTCTCTCTCTCTCTCTCTCTCTCTCTCTCTCTCTCTCTCTCTGTATATCTATATCTATATATATATATATATATATATATATATATATATATAGAGAGAGAGAGAGAGAGAGAGAGAGAGAGAGAGAGAGAAACCCCTCATCCCTCTCTCCCGTGGCACACAAACACACTACCAAACAATACCATCGTGAGGGACTTATACAGACTACGGGGCACATGACTCTCCACAAGCGCGCATTAATGTTTTAACCAATACTATGGTAGGATTCTATGGTTCTTTGTGAAAGCTCCAGATTATGTAGATTTACTGCAAACGCCCCAGACTTTGGCGGGTCTTTGTATGAGGTCTTTGTGGGTCTTTGTGCGGTTGGGAGTTAGAGATCAAATTCCAGAATGGTTAGAGGATGTGATGAATAGGAGAGTGTGGGGGGGGGGGGGGGGTCGAAAAGTGGTAGATAGCGAGGCTGAAAAGGTGGAGAAAAAAGACGATACAAAGGAAAAAAAAGTAAACACCGTTCAGAAACGGAAAAAAACGAAATAAAACGAGTGGGTATGAAAAGAAATAAATAAAGAAAGTAAGAAAGAAAAACAAAACAAAACAGGTAAGTAAAATGAATCTCGAGATGATTTAGTAGAAGAGTGATGACAGAACGAGATGGATATTGAGCTTAAAAGTCGTTATGTAAATTCTAACGCGGTTTCTAAGAACGAAGTGTCTTTAGAGGCCACATTATTATAATGGCGCACCGCATTTCGGACACACGTTTACAATTTGGGGAAACTTTGCTCTTTAAAGACGTATGATAATCTGTTCTTCGTGGAAGTGAGTGAGAGAGGGACAGAGGGACGGAGGGAGGGAGGGAGGGAGGGAGGGAGGGAGGGAGGGAGGGAGGGAGGGAGGGAGGGAGGGAGGGAGGGAGGGAGGGAGGAAGGGAGGGAGGGGGAGGAAGGAGGGAGAGAGAGAGAGAGAGGGGGATGGAGAGGGGAAAGCGGAAGGAGAGGGAGGGAGAGAAAGAGAGAGAGAGAGAGAGAGTTGTTTGTTTTCCTCTTATTAGATGTCTTGATATTTATGAGATTGCTTATAATATATTCTTTTGTGGTTCCATTTTCGCATATCTTAGCCTCTCCTGACCCACCCGTTTCCCTCCCGCCATCTTCCATTGCACTCTTCTCTAGTTGCTCCATCACTTTCGGTAATATTCTTTCCCCTTTCCTTCCTTTTTCCCATCATCATCTTTCATCCTTATCTATGTTTCTCCCCTTTCCCTCCCCTATATCTCTGTTCCCTTTCACACATACTTTAGCCTCCTTCCTTTTAACCCTACTTTCTTTCCTTCTCTTTTCCTCCTTTCCTACCCTCTCTCTCTGTCCGATACCTTTCCCCTTCTCTTCATCCCCCTCTATCCGTTCTCCCTCTATCCCCCTCTCCTTTTCCACCTCTCCTATTTACCTCTCCCTCCCCACCTCTCTTTCTCTTTCTCTTTCTCCCTCTTTCTCTCTCTCTCTCTCTCTCTCTTCCCCTTCCCATCCTCTCTCCCGTTGCCCTTCCCCTCCTCCCTCTCCTCTCCCTTTCTCCTCCATTCCCCTCCACCCTCTCCTCTCCCTTTCTCCTCCCTTCCCCTTTTACCCCCGCCCCTCACAATACCCACAGTCATCACGGCCTCCACTCGTGCAATCGATTTCCTTCTTCGAATACTACATCTCAAGCTCTACCTTTGCTCCTCTCTCCGTCTCTGCTCCCGCTTCCTGCTTCTGCGTCCGCCTCGAGGTCGTGTCTGGCTGGGAGTTCTTTTCCTCTGCTTGCTTGCGTGTGGGGCTGTTTCTGCTTCTGTCTCTGTGCCTGCTTCTGCTTTTCTTTCCGTGTTGTGCTTTGTATGTGTGTGTCTGTCTCTTTTTTTTCTGTTTATGTCTCTGTTTTCGTTTGTGTGTGTGCTTGTTTCTTTGATTTTTGCTTTTCTTTCTCCATGCTTCTGTGTCTGCTTGCATGTCTACTTTAGCTTCCTGTATCCACGTCTGCCTGAACACCTGCTTCTGTGCCCGCTCTACTTGTTACGATTTAATTTCCCTGCTAACTGCATGCAAATTTGTTCTTCTGTTGTTCCCTCTATTCCGCCGCTCTTTTCTTCCACCTCCCTTTCTTTCTTTTTCCTTCCTTATGCTTCCCTCTTTTCGCTTTTGTTTCTCGTCTCTACCCTGGCATTCATTATCATAATCCCTCCCCACAAACAATGTGTTGCATCCATACCAAACACAATATCCACACTCGGCCATAAAGGAGACTACAAGAAGGACCAACACCATTTCAATTTCCATCTTTGCTCTCTGCTTCGTCACCACAACTCGCGTCACCATCCTCATAACCATTGTCGTCGTTCACTGTCGTCACAATCATCCCTCGCCATCTTCCTTCACTTTCATCATCACCACCATCCTCACTAAAACTTACATCACCATCTTCCTTCACTACCATAACCACCACCACCATCCTTTACTAAGATCGCCCTTTTTCACTATCATCATCACCATCCTCATCATTGTCACCACCACTATCCTTTTGTTACCATCACCATCATCCTCATTGCTTCTCCATCCTTTGCTATCATCACCTTTTTCCTTCACCAACATCATCACCATCATTGCATCACCATCCCGCCCGTTGCAACAGTGCAACCGGCCGTCAGACTTGGCTCGGGTCCCCTTGTCGGCGGTCCGGGCTTGACCTTTGACCTAAACTCGCGCGAAGGGAGGGAAGGATGAGGTACGAAGAGGCGAAGGAGAGAATGAGAGAGATAAAGAGAGAGAGAGAGAGAGAGAGAGAGAGAGAGAGAGAGAGAGAGAGAGAGAGAGAGAGAGAGAGAGAGAGAGAGAGAGAGAGAGAGAGAGAGAGAGAAAGAGAGAGAGAGAGAGAGAGAGAGAGAGAGGAAAAGGTCTAAGTAAGGGAAGGATGGGGTGCCCTGAGTCAAGGCAAGGAGGCAGGGGGAAATCATGGTTTTATTTTTGTTCTCTTTATATTTCATTTTAGAATTCATTGTTCCCTCCATACCCTTACATCCTTCCTCCCACTATTAACCCCTACCATCCCTCCCCTTAACCCCTATACTCTCTTATTTTTCCCTGCCCATTCCCTAACCCCAACCGTCTAAATTCCTCAACCCTCTCTTAACCCTTTCCCTAACCCCTGAAATTCTCACACTTCCTTTCTTCCTCCCTCCCTTCATTTCCTCCCTTTCTCTTCCCTTCTACTACCTCCATCTCCCTCCTACCTCTTCTACCCCCTCCCTCTCTCTTTCCTTTCCTTCCATCCTACCCACCAATGCCCTCCATTCCTTCCACGCCTCCTCCCTCCTTCCCTCTTACCCCTTCCTCTCTCCTCCCTTCTTTTCTACCATCTCTTCCCACCTGCCCCTAACCCCTACCCCCTCCCCCTCCCCCTCGACAAGCTCAGTTTCGTCTCCCTTGGCCTCTCCTCGCTGAAGAGTCCGAGAGGCCGCCGCCAGCTCGTCCTCTGCGCCGCGATCGTCCCCCTGGTGGCGCGGGAGGAGCAGCCTCGGGCCACGGCTGCCGCGGACTCTCTTCCGGCGGAGCGGAGGAAGGGCGTTTCGGGAGGCGAGTTTTCCTTCCATTATGGGTGGATATTTTTTTGTTCTTCGTTGTGTCTGTGTTTTTTTTTTCGTTGCTTTTCTTCCATTATGGATGTGATTTTTGGTTTTCTCGTTCTTTGTTTCCCCCCACCCTTTCTGGATGTGATTTTGTGATTCTCCTTTTATACTTTTGTATATGATTTGTTTTGTTATTAATTTTAATTACGTGTTTTTTTTTATCGGTTTTATCCTTAATTTCCTTTTGGTTCTTGTTCGTTATCCCCTCTCTCATTGTTTTCTTACTTGCTTGTGTGTTTTATCTCTTTTTTTATTTCTTCTCTCATCGTCATCTTGATGTTCTTTTTTCCTTGTTTCGGAATTTTCTTATTTTTCTCTCTTTTTTTTTTAATTCTCTATTTTTGACATTCTCCTTCTTCTTTTATATTCACCTTATTTTTGGCGCTCTCTCTTTGTTTCTACTTATCTCTTGTTCTTCTCTTCTCCCTCTCGTACTTCTCATCCTAATCTATACTTTACAAACGAAGCCAATATATGATTGAACGAACCACAAATACCTCTGAAATTATTATAATAACAGTAACAACACCAACAAAGGTTAAATATTGCCTTTCCTTTGTCCCTCCTGTGTGTGACCTTTGACCTAGCAAGCGAGGCAGAGCGGCAAGGTCGTAAGTCTCAACCGCCCATGATATAGAACGACAGCACAGGACAGAGACAGCAAGTATGCGCACATAATATACTCCCATGTGTATGTGTGTGTACGTGTCGGTTCGCGTGTGTGTGTTTGTGTGTGTGTGTGTGTGTGTGTGTGTGTGTGTGTGTGTGTGTGTGTGTGTGTGTGTGTGTGTGTGTGTGTGTGTGTGTGTGTGTGTGTGTGCGTGTGTGTGTGTGTGTGCGTGTGTGTGTGTGTGTTTGCGTGAGTGAGTGAGTAACTGTGAGTGTGAATGGGTGTCTGTGTTTTATGTGTTTGCTTGTGTGTGTATCAGCGCACATGTAAGTGCGTGTGTACGTGCGTGTCAGTGTACGTGTGCGTATTTTATTTCGTGCAATTTTTCGTCTCAAAAGTTCATACTTCGACCTTACGGCGCAGTTCTCATGGCGCTACGACCATTATATGCTTTGTGAGGTGGACTTGCAATGCCTTCCACTCTTTCCCTTGTTATTTTTTTTTTACCTTCCCACCTCTCTCTTTTCTTCCTTCTCTCTCTTAGTATTCCTTTTATTTTTCTTTAATTTTGTATATATATCTCCTGATCAGTGGTAAGCCCGAATCCGACAGGCAACTCCAAAATCCATCGTGATTAGCATACTCTGACCTGAGGAGAGAGAGCGAGACGCGATACACTATTTAACGACGGACTCTCCTAAGAAACGAGGCCATTCATCCTCACCTTTATTAGGTCGAAGGTAATGATTTTCCGCGGCTGAATGGCGGTGCTTTTCTCCGTCCAGGTGTAATTCCTGACGGAGATGAGACACCGGCGCATATAACGCAGGCTCTGACGAGGACCCACAAACACCGACACGCGCATAATAACACCCAGATGTCGTCAAGCGAAAGAACAGAATAGTATCCCCGGCGAATGGACCCGTCGATATAGAAAACGGAAACCCCCAAAATGAACCGAAAGATAGATGTCTCTTTCCTCTGCTCGATATTAAAGATATTTTCCTATGAAGATCGCACCGGATGGAGGGATAAATATTAACGGCGAGACAGATATACGATAAGAGACTTACAGCGTAGGCAAGTTTATGCGCGCCGCCGGTAACGTACTGTGATGAACTGGTGTAATATATGCGTGTAAGACAGATATTTCATTCACGTATTCTCGTATCATGCAATTAGTTTAAGCTACCGCCCCACACGTAAGAGAGAACGAAAAACGAAAAGG
>NC_061852.1:19553145-19558145 GCF_019202785.1 Penaeus chinensis | reverse complement strand
GAGCGTGAATGAGTCGGCTCTCTCTCGACCACCTCCCTCCCCCCCCACCCACCCCTCTTAGTCCCCCGCCCCCTTAACGACCTTGGCCGAGGCATTAAAAGGCCATCAGTTGTCCAAGAGGCATAAGTTATGCCAAGTGCAAAGGGCCAAGAGG
This sequence comes from Penaeus chinensis, assembly GCF_019202785.1. NCBI lineage: Eukaryota > Metazoa > Arthropoda > Malacostraca > Decapoda > Penaeidae > Penaeus > Penaeus chinensis. The sequence goes on along the minus strand of NC_061852.1, from coordinate 19,557,991 downwards.
TGATGTGAATAGAGATTCAGTAGAGAACATGGCCCCTGTAGTCTCCTTTCCTCTTCTTCCTCTTGTCTCTTCCTTTTACTATCTTAGTTCCATTTCTTTTCGATCGATTTAAATTTTCTTGTTTCAACTTTCTTAAATCATATGAAATATAAATATAGTTCGTTTTAAATTTCCATATTAAAGTCTTAGTTCTATTTCTTAATCATCCTTTTAAAATTCAATTTTTACCCCTTTTAAATATTTGAAATTCTTGGCTCCCCTTTCCAATTAAAAAAAAAAAATCACCTTTATTTCCCATCATTTAAAATTTTTAGTCTCACTTTTTTTCTTACTCTTTTGGAAAACCTAATTTTTCTTTTATTTTATTTAAATCCCATTGCCACCTATTCCTTTAAAGATAGTTTTGATCTTTTCTTTCTGTGTGTGTGGATAATTCCTCTCATTCCAAAAAATATCTGTTTTTCTATAGCAAATCTCTCTCTCTCTCTCTCTCTCTCTCTCTCTCTCTCTCTCTCTCTCTCTCTCTCTCTCTCTCTCTCTCTACCTATATATGCCTCTCTCTATTTGTCTACCCTTACCTATACCCCATTTTCTCCTTCTACCTCTATATCCATCCATTTCCTTTATTTCTCGTCCCTATGGCAACCCACTTTACTTGTCCCTCTAAAAAAAAAGTTAAAGAACTAACCCTCAAAAAAGAAAAAAGAAAAAAGACCTCTCCCTCAACAAAGAATTCTCCCTAAAAGAAAGGAAGAAGGAAAACAAATTCTCCCTAAAAGGGATTTCTCCCTCAAAAAAAAAAAAAAAAAAAAAAAAAAAAAAAAAAAAAAAAAAAGCCCGCTCCCTTAAAAAAAAAAGGGGTTAAAAAAGCTCTCTCTCTTCCGGCATTGTTCCTCGCCCTCGCAAGCTCCGCGCTCGTTCTCGTAAACTATATCCTTATGCACTGTGCAACCTCGCTTTCACTCTAAGTGCAACGTACTTCTGCATTGTCCGCTCTCTTTTTTTACACCCTTCTCCTCGCCTCGTTCTTCATCCTATTCTTTATTTTCTGTTTTCATCCTTTTGTAAAGGGGAAAGTGAGGAGGAAGAAGAGAGAGAGAGAGAGAGAGAGAGAGAGAGAGAGAGAGAGAGAGAGAGAGAGAGAGAGATAGAGAGAGAGAGAGAGAGAGAGGGAGGGAGGGAGGGAGGGAGGGATGGAGGGAGAGAGAGAGAGAGAGAGAGAGAGAGAGAGAGAGAGAGAGAGAGAGAGAGAGAGAGAGAGAGAGAGAGAGAGAGAGAGAGAGAGAGAGAGAGAGAAGAGAGAGAGAGAGAGAGAGAGAGAGAGAGAGAGAGAGAGAGAGAGAGAGAGAGAGAGAGAGAGAGAGAGAGAGAGAGACCAAAAGGAAAGGCAAAGAGAGAAAGAGAAACAAAGAAAAAAGATAAAGAGAGAAAAAGAGAGCAAACCAAAAGAGCTTTCACAACCACCCCTCTTATCCCCCTCCACCCCTCCACCCTCCACCTCCCACCCAGCATGTGGCACCGCTGCATATCAGTTACACGGACGTCTGCGGGGAAATTCTCGGCCGCGTTCATTGTCCACCGCCCCGGCGCCTTACTCCACGGACTCCTTAATGAACGCGACGGTAATCCCACACTCCATGCGAGATCTGTGGGAATACGTTCCAATGTTTATCACCCCGTTTCCATGTTTTATGTTGGCGCGTGTGTGTGTGTGTGTGTGTGTGTGTGTGTGTGTGTGTGTGTGTGTGTGTGTGTGTGTGTGTGTGTGTGTGTGTGTGCGTGTGCGCGCGTGCGCGCGCGTGCGCGTGCGCGTCTTATGTGTGCTTTTATTCATGTGCCAAAGGGGTGAGGAAGAGGTCACATAGACATACGATTCTCTTTGTACGTACACGTGGTTGGGATTTGAAACAGACACAGAGAGGAGAAAGGACAATGACAATAACCAAAAGGGGAAAATAAAAATATAAAAGGACATATAATATACATATACAAACATACAAAAAAAAAAAAAAAAAAAAATATATATATATATAACATACAAAGAAAATAAAAAAAGGAAAATAAAATACACAAACACACAACAAAAATAAAACATAAAACACACCAATAAATCAAACAAAAATAAACAAAAACACGCCCCCAAAAAACAAACTCGACTGAATCACACATTTTTCCCCAGACTAAACATTTATAACTCTTGGCATCTATGTTTTTTTCTCCCCTGATTTTTCAAACTGATCTATTGCAAATTAAGGCCAACCGAGCCTTTTATTGTCTCTAGCTGGCAACAGTGAACATTTTATCTGAACACGCCGAGCAGTGACGGTGAAGAACAACGGGGAACATGACGTAAAGTTCGCTCTCGATACTGTTTGTTCTTTCCGCAGTCTTGTTCTTCATCATTTCGTTATTCGATCAATAGGATTGTTAATTTGTTTTCACACAAAATGAGCAATTAAAAAAAATATATATATAAAAAAATACGATGACTAAAAAGCTAAATTTTGACTACGTCTTCGGCGAATGGTAATGAGAGAGAGAGAGAGAGAGAGAGAGAGAGAGAGAGAGAGAGAGAGAGAGAGAGAGAGAGAGAGAGAGAGAGAGAGAGAGAGAGAATTGAACTGGGACTGTTTGGAGTCCTCAGTGGTCTCTTTTTCTTGTTCTTCTCCTTCATATGAAAAAAATAGAGATAGATAGATGGATAAAGATGGATAGGCAGATAAAGAAGTAGAGAAATAAATAAAAATATAGATAGGCAGGCATACATGATGAGAGAGAGAGAGGGACAGAAGTAGAGAAAGAGAGGGGGAAACAAAGAAAATGCGATACTAATAGGACGAAGGGGTGAGAAGTAAAAAGTAATCTGCAATAAAGCTGATTGCAAAACACATTAAAAGAGCAATTTTCAGAAAGGTTGGGAACATGTGGGACAAACAATAATGATAACAATTCCAACCTGTTATCACATTGGTTGGATAAACCCAAATAAGGTCATGCTTGCAAACCGCACATAATCCTTAAACTATTGATTTTTGCGTTAGTAACACCGTCCGAGTCCATAGGGACATATTTACCTATTAATTAGCACTTGGCAAGAGTCGCCCTATTGAAAGTGCCATCGACGAATACTTGCCAACTCGCTCTTTTTCTTACGAATATGGGGTACAAAAATTATCGTTTTAAAAGTGAAATAATATTCTACTCGGCAGTGGCATTACGTCGATTTCGCAAGATTTGATCACATACGGGGACGAACGTTATAGCGCCGTTATATTATGGACATTTGACACTAACAGCGCCTCTATCCGTTTCCCTCCATAAACAGAGCAACTGGCAACTCGACCTAACGACGGGGCGAGGGGAAACGGGCGTAAATCCAGAGTGTTTTCGAATCAAATGTGTTTTCGGCAGTTGGGGGTTAAGAGGCCGTACATTTTGCTTCGCAGGAAGTCAAAGTATATTGCGAACAAACCAATGTCTAGAAGAAAAACAACGTGATGAGTGCAAGAAGCCTTTGGGGACAGAAAGAAAGAACGTAAATATTTTTTTCGGGGCTACGTGACTAAAATTCTGATCATTTCATCATGACGTTATCAGCCATTATCAAAACACCACTTAGCTTATCGGTAAAACATACAACATTAACTAGAATCAGCATTGCCACCCGAATGGCTGCCAGACGGAAATATGAAAGGCCTGACAGACACGAAGTCGGATAAGCCTGTGGGCATAAACACGGGCCTCGGCAGTAATACCAAGTTCGCGTGACACCTTAAAGAGGCGACAAACAGCCCTTGACGACGTACTTTATATGGTAACACTGTCATCTCGGGAGGTGTGATGCTCCGGTGTGGATGTCATTATATTTCCTTCGTCGGGAGAAAGGTTGTATGTTTCCGGTGTTTCGCTGTATTTATCTAGTTATGTATAATTTTCTGAACTAATTATTTATTTATCATTATCATCTTTGTTAGAGAACTATTTTACATGAGTATTTTTCTCTCTCCAAACATGTTTTCTGAGAATCGACACCCGTATTTAAGCATATGGATAGATAGAACCTAGAACCCGCCGCCCCTTTATTCGGGCAGCGTGGGCGGGGGCGGCCGAGGCGTCCACCGGAGCGACCGCCCGAGGCTCAGTATCAGGCGAGCAATCCGGTTGGCGCCTGGAACATCCGGTCCCTGCGGCAGGACGAGCGGTTGCTTCTGCTGTGAGAAGACTTGGCAGCGGCACGATCAGTATGGGTGGGCCGTGGCGATGGCATCACTTCCAGGGAGTAGCCATAGCTATCTCCAGCCGACTTCAATCCTCGGTAGTTGAGGTAACACCAGTTGATGCGCATGTCATGGCATTGAGACAAGCATGCTCTTGGCTTCGTGTCTCTTATTGCTGTGTACACGCCTACCGATGTTCGCAAACTCGATGTGAAAGAAGCGTTCTGTGCCCAACTCACACCCGTGGCAGACAACTGCCCCGGCGAAATATTCGCATTGTTCTAGGCGACTTCAATGCGGCATCCGGCTGTGATCGAGCTGGCTACGAGATGTCTGTCGGCCCCGATGGCTCGGGAGCTGATGCCAGCTGCGAGAACAACCTCCTTCTCCGGGACTTTGCTAGGTCCCAGAGACTGAGGATTTCTGGCTCCTGGGATCAGCGCTCCTACCTGCATTGCTGGGCATGGTATAGCGATAGGAATACTGTGGTCAAGGAGATCGACCACATACTTGTCAGCACTCGATGGAGGATCCTTCAGAGTTTTATGGCACTGACCATATGCTGGTAGCGGTTACCCTACGGGACCACTTCAAAACTTCTCGTCCCTACATCGACCTCAAGAAAGCTA
>NC_061852.1:19545645-19548145 GCF_019202785.1 Penaeus chinensis | reverse complement strand
GCGGGTCTTGGGGGATTATGCAAGAAGTTAGACCACTCGAGGACTGAGGCTGGAGTTAATATGAGCGGCGTGATTACGTTTTTTTTTTATCCCTTTTTTCTGAGGCTGGGGGGGGGGGGGGGCTTTTCTAAAGGTGGGGGGGGTAGTTATTTGGTATTTTTTTGTGTTATGTCTTTTTTCCTATTCTTTCGTATCTGTGGTGTTATTTGTTGGATGGCTGGTTTAGTCTGTTTGTAATATCTGTTTGTTTCTCTTTCTCTCTGTCTCTGTCTCTGTCTCTGTCTCTGTCTCTGTCTCTGTCTCTGTCTCTGTCTCTGTCTCTGTCTCTGTCTCTGTCTCTGTCTCTGTCTCTGTCTCTGTCTCTGTCTCTGTCTCTGTCTCTGTCTCTGTCTCTGTCTCTGTCTCTGTCTCTGTCTCTGTCTCTGTCTCTGTCTCTGTCTCTCTCTCTCTCTCTCTCTCTCTCTCTCTCTCTCTCTCTCTCTCTCTCTCTCTCTCTCTCTCTCTCTCTCTCTCTCTCTCTCTCTCCCTCCCTCTCCCTCTCCCTCTCCCTCTCCCTCTCCCTCTCCCTCTCTCTCTCTCTCTCTCTCCCTCTCCCTCCCTCCCTCCTCCGCTCTCCCTTTCCTGCTCCACGTCCCTTACACACCCTCCTTCCCTCCCTCACTTCCACCCACACCTCCCTTTCATATCCTTTCTCTCCTACGATAATAAAGAACCAAGATGACGGAGAAAACCAAGTGGAATATATAAATAACGCCCCTTTTTGCGCTAGAAGGGCATAAAAATGTCAAACCAATAATAATGGTCATTCGACAACCCTCTCCCCCCTCCGTTTTTTTTTTTTCTTCCTTCCATCTATCGTCGTCTATTTCGTCTTTACTCTCTTCGTATCCTCTTTTCTCTCTTTCATCTGTTTTTTTTCCCTCTTCCTGTCTTCGTTTTCTTCCCTTATTTTCCTATCTTCTCTTATTCTCTCCATCCTCCATCCTCCTTGCTTCTTTCCTTCTCTTTCCTTTGCTCTCTTTTCTCCTCTTTATCTTATCTTCTGTTCCCTCCTTCTTCCTTCCTCTCCTCAATCTATCCTCTTCCGTTCCTTCCTACCCATTCTCCTTCCTTCTCTTTCCTTTTCCCTTTCCATCTATCACATATCCCCTCCCCCCCCTCTCTTCCACAATGTATCGCCCCTTCTCCTTCCCTTCATTAACTCCCCCATGCCCCTTACCCCTCCCCCTCCCTCCCTTCCTTCCCTCTTCCACAATATATCCTCACCCTTCCCCCTATCCCCTCCCCTCTCCCCCTACAAACATCTTCCCCTCTCTCCACTAACTCCCCTACCCCTTTCCCCTCCCTTCACTAACTCCCCCTTCCCCCACGCCTCCCATGAATGAAGCCCAAGAGATAAGGAAGATACAAGCGGACATTCACGTTTAAAACATGTTTATCTGATGTATACAAAAGACGTGTTTGAAGAGTGAGCTAAATCAGGTCGTTGCTGTTGCCGTGTTCTTTATTTCGGTGATGTAGAAAAGAGGAGGGGAAAGAGAGGCAGAGAGTGAGGGAGAGAGTGAGGGAGGGAGGGAGGGAGGGAGGGAGGGAGGGAGGGAGGGAGGGAGGGAGGGAGAGAGTGAGGGAGGGAAGCAGGGAGGGAGAAAGGGAAACAAACACACACACATACACACACACACACTAGGGGACATCAAGGGAAAGAAACCTTTTTCTACCTAACTAATATCAATATCAATTATCTGACAAATTCACGCAAAGTCGGAGAACAACAACTGCAAAGGATATATTAATTAGGGGTCTGTAAACAACAACATAATTAGATCATAAATTAGAGATATCACGATGTATAACCCAATATATTTTCCCCTAACGAGAGTACGATCGAATAAAGGGCAGTGGCGGAGAGAGAGAGAGAGAGAGAGAGAGAGAGAGAAAGAGAGAGAGAAAGAGAGAGAGAGAGAGAGAGAGAGAGAGAGAGAGAGAGAGAGAGAGAGAGAGAGAGATAGAGAGAGAGAGAGAGAGAGAGAGAAAGAGAGAGAGAGAGAGAGAGAGAGAGAGAGAGAGAGAGAGAGAGAGAGAGAGAGAGAGAGAGAGAGAGAGCATGCGAAAAATTAACGTCGACCCTCTCCTACCCGGCCATCCCTTCACCCCCCTCCACCCCCATCCCCACCTGCCAAAACCATTCTCCCCCCCCCCCTCCTAATCCCCCGCTACCAAACAGCGTATGTCTGACACCCATCCGCGGGTCCGGTCTGATTAGCCGCTTCATAATCATCTCGGCCCAATCACCGTCACCTCCGGCTGATGCTCGTATGGCGGGGGGGGGGGGGGGGTCATGGGGAGGGGGGGGTAAAGGGGTAGAGGGTAGGGGGAGGTAAACAAGGAGTTGGGGGGATTAAGGGAGTAAGTGCTTGGGGGGAGAGGAGTGATGAGAGGGGAGGAGGGAGGTAATAACCTTCTTCATTTACTAGCCTTCTTCGGGTGCCAATCAAGGGTA
>NC_061852.1:19530645-19540645 GCF_019202785.1 Penaeus chinensis | reverse complement strand
ACTGAGGATAATAGAAAGACAGAATGGGGGGCGGGTGAGGCATGAAATGGGGGGGGGGGGGAACTTAGAGGAAAGGGGGGATATCACGTGTGGGCGTCCGAGTGTCGAGTGACAGCTTAATTCAGTAAAAGCTTAATGAATGTAAGTGTGTTTGAGCGCCCACTCGCGGTTAGGCGGCCGATGGGAAAAGAGAGCGAGGGAGATGCACAAAACAGCCGAAATTTTAAACGAGTCTAACGATCGGGAATAAAGAAAGAGAGAGAGAGAGAGAGAGAGAGAGAGAGAGAGAGAGAGAGAGAGAGAGAGAGAGAGAGAGAGAGAGAGAGAGAGAGAGAAATCAGACTGAAAGAACAAAACAATTAATCAAACCGAAAGAATAACAGGATAAAAACTGAGAATAAAAGAAAAAAAAACAAATGAAGAATGAAAAAGGGAACAAGTTCAAGCAGAGAGAATGAATAAAAAAGGACAAGAAAATCCTGGACAAATGAATAGAAATGGATCCTAAAGATTTCCTCTTGCACAAACACCATCTCTTCTCTTCACTACTTTTTTCTTTTCTTTTTCTTTCTCTCTTTCGGTGTGGATTTCGCCCCCCCCCCCAGTCCCTCGTACCCTTACCTCTCCCCCTCTCGCCTTACTCTTTCTTCTTCTCTCTATCCTCTCTCTCACCGTCCTTCTCTCTTCCTCTCTTTACCCCACCCCTTACTCCCTCCCATACTCCGCACTTAACCTCTCCCTCCACTCCCTCTCTCTCTCTCTCTCTCTCTTCTCCTTCTCTCTTTCCTCCTCTCTACGTACCGGCATTCAACCAAGCTTAAGTCCATGCCGCTGGCTTGTACCCCGTTTCGGGAAACCACGCCCCCTCTCGCCTTGACCCAAATCGCACTGCCAATGGATTTTCGATTTTACAATCCTTCGTCCGTCCTTAAATAAAATTCTCACTCTCTCGCTCTCGCTCTCTTTCTTTTTTTCTTATTTTTTGAAAGCGGAGGGTTCCTTCCCGTCCCACTCTCTTCCCTTTTTTCTGAATGCGGGGGCCCCTTTTTTCTATATTCTCTTTCTCTCTCTCTCCATTTATCCCTCTCTCTTTTCCCCTTTTTTTCGAAAGAGTGGTTTTAATGCTATTATCCATGACACTTCGATGTTCAATCTAACCATTATGTTATGTTTACGACTTTCACCCTAAATATATGCACCGTCATTTCCCTCTCGCTGTCAAAATGGAAGCTATTTTCAAAGCTTTTTTTATATATACGTAAAAGAGAAAGAGAGAGAGCACGCGAATTACACTATTCTTCAACACACACTATATAATGCGGATCCGTGATTTTACGTCTTCGTTAAAAAGGGGTAATAATGGAATTCCTGTAAGATGATGTGCTAAAACGGTTTCTTGATTTTATGAGCCTTTGATTTTCCTTTTTTTCCTCTTCTTCAAAAAGAATTTTCATCCCTATCCTGTCTTTTTTTGTCTTTTCTCTCAATTTTTCCGGCTTTATCTTGATTTTCCCTATCTATCATTTTTGTCGACTTTCCTCCTTTTATTTCTTATTCAGTTTTCCCCTCTTCTTTACCTCACCAATCTCCCCTTAGCCTTCATTTTCTCTTCTTCCTCTTTCATTTCCATTCAAATTGGATCTCCGTAGCTGTTTTTTTTTTTCTTTTTCTTTTTTTTTTCTAAATAGTCTGCATTTCTATTCGAATTTCGTCTTTTATTCGGTTGAAATTTGTCTGCGTGTCACCCATTTTTTTCCTTCTGCTTAAATCTGATCTATTATTTTTTTCTGTTTAAAATGTTAGTTGTCTTTTAAGCCTTTTCTGGAAGTCTGACTTTCTTCTGTCAGATTCTGCCTGCTTGGTGACGCGGGCAGGGAGAGGGAGGAAATGCTTTTGTGTGGTTGTGCAGTAGATGAGTTTGCCTTCTTTCTCTAATCCCCCCCCCCTCTCTCTCTCTCTCTCTCTCTCTCTCTCTCTCTCTCTCTCTCTCTCTCTCTCTCTCTCTCTCTCTCTCTCTCTCTCTCTCTCATCTCCTCTCTCTCTCTCTCTCTCATCTCCTCTCTCTCTCTCTCTCTTATCTCCTCTCTCTCTCTCTCTTTCTCATCTTCGCTCCCTCTCTCTTTCTCAATCAATCAGCCTCTCGTTCTGTTTCTTTTTGTCCTGAGAAAGCGCCATTACGCAACAGCCGATTCGCCAATAGCTTCACTCTCATTAATTTCATCATCGTCGCCCTTATCATCCGCGTCTGTCTACATCGTCATCATTGTCTTTATGTCACATTACATCCATCATCCAGATTTAGTGTTGAAGGGGTGTGAAGGCGTACTGAGGGAGGGAGGGAGGGAGGGAGGGAGGGAGGGAGGGAGGGAGAGAGAGAGAGAGAGAGAGAGAGAGAGAGAGAGAGAGAGAGAGAGAGAGAGAGAGAGAGAGAGAGAGAGAGAGAGAGAGAGAGAGAGAGAGAGGAATCGAAATAGAAATACAAGACAGACGGAGAGCCAGAAAGGGCAAAGAGAAAGGGAGCCTGAGATTGACCTACTGTATAGATAGATCGATAGATAAAGAGAGATATATTTCGCCCATGATCCGAAGACCGCAACGCAAGTCTATCAAGACACGCGACATCAGTTCAAAAGAAGTAATCTAAGCATAATTGCAAAGATGGCAGTTTTAGGCAACGATTCATTGGAGCCGTTAGTCACTTCTCGGCCAGCCAATCATCGTCGTTGATTGCTTGAATGAACGGACCAATCACAAACGATTTAAGTCGGTCACGTGACGGTCTCATGGCGAGGTTAAACGATAACTTAAATTTTGTATATTAATTTGCATATTTAAGTTTGACCAGTGACTTGTTCATATCTATATGATGGCACAGAAGAGAAAGAAGAGGTGGAGAAGGGGACAAGGGAAAAGAGATCGTGATCTGAATGGGAGGATGGCGAAGATGAAAAAACAAAGAACGAACATGATGACAACACTGAATATGAAAGATAACGCAGTAAAAATAGACACAATAAAGAGAAGATGCAAACGTAAAATCGGAAAAAAATAGGAGAAAGACCAGAATGTAAAACATGCACATTAACAACATTTCACATAATGATGACAAAGTTCGGGGACACACGCCATGGAGAACACAGAAGGCAAGGCGTCGACACGTAGGCGTGTTTAAGTAGCGTGTGTATGGCTGTACGTTAATAAATAAATAAATATATATATATATATATATATATATATATATATATAGTTAGACAGATATATGTGTATGTATGTATATATATATATATATATATATATATATATATATATATGTATATATATGTATATATATGTATATATATGTACATATATGTAAACATATATATGTGTATATATTAAATGTATGTATGTGTATATCTATTATATGTATGTATGTGTATATCTATTATATGTATGTATGTGCATATATATATATATATATATATATATATATATATATATATATATATATATATATATATATACACACATACACATACACACAGGTGTGTGTGTGTGTGTGTGTGTGTGTGTGTGTGTGTGTGTGTGTGTGTGTGTGTGTGTGTGAGAGAGAGAGAGAGAGAGAGAGAGAGAGAGAGAGAGAGAGAGAGAGAGAGAGAGAGAGAGAGAGAGAGAGAGAGAGAGAGAGAGAGAGAGAGAAAGTTAGTGAGTGTGAGTGAGAGTGCGAGTGAGCGAGTATGTGTATGTGTGTGTGTAAATGCATTCAAATACCTTTAACATGGGTACGGACGCCTTTGTATAAATATAAGTATATACAGATAGCAGGTACGTACATACGCTGATTTTCTACGAGTAAGTCAAAGTCAAAGAAGTCAAAGAAGTAAAGATAGGGATATATTCTACAAGAGCTTAAATGTACAGAGATGGAAGAGGAGGTTGGTTGGGGGAGGAAGAGAAAGAAGAAGAGGAAAGAAAAAGAAATTGTGAGGAAGATACATGAAGAAAAGAACAGAGAACCATTAAGATTGAGAAACAACGAGGAGGAAGGGAAAGGGAATCAGAAAACAAACAAATAAACAAACAAGCAGACGAAATAAAAAAAGGAAGAAATGAATAAGAAAGAAGACCTAACAAGGAAGGGAGAAGCGAGAAGCGAAAGGGCGTCGAGACGGGGAAGGCACTGTACCGTGGCACAGACGCCCCGAACGGAACACGGCCGCCGTCGGAAGCTTTTTCGAAGATTTAAATTTCTGATTAAATTCCCCGGGGTACGAGATCAAGTGGCCCTTTCTCTTTTTGGGAGGGAGTGGAGGTGGGGGGGCGTGGGGGTGGGGGGTGCGAGGGACGAGGGAAGGGAGGGTGCTAGGGCGAGAGGAGGAGGGTACAAGAGGCAAGGAGTAGGGAGAGGTAGGGGTGCAAGAGTCGAGGGGGAGGGGGGAGGGTATGAAAGTGGGGGGTGAGAGGGGCAAGGAATAGGGAGTGGAGGTGGGGGCACAAGGGGCGACAAGGAATTGGGAGAAAAAAAAGGGAGGGGGAAAAGAAAACAGAAAAGGGGGCAGATGAAGATGAGAAGGAGATAAGGAGGAAAAACGGAAGGAGAAAAGATAATTTAGAGAGAGGAAAAGAGATTAAGATATAAAAACGAAGAGGGAAACGGTTAAAGCAGAAGAGGTCGGTGGATACGGAGTAGAAGGGGTAAAGTCCTCACTCACTACTCCCTCCTCACTTTCCCTCTCTGCCTTTCAACTTCCTCCTTGTACCCTATCCTTCCCCCTCCTTTCTCCTTCTTTACCCCCTTTTCCCCCACCTTCTCTCCCTCATTTCCCCCATCTCCCCCCCTTCCTTTCCCCCCCTTCCCTCCCTCCCTCCCTCCTCCTCCTTCTTCTCCCCCTTCTTCCTCCCTTCCCCCCCCTCCCCCCTCCCTTCCTTTCCCTCCCCATCTCTCCCAACTTCTTCTTCTCCCCTTCCCCTTCCTCCTCTCTTCTCCCTTCCTCCTTTCCTTTTCCTTCTCCCCTCTCTCTCTTTCCCCATCTTCCTTCCTTCCCCCCTCCCTCTTCCCCCTCCATCATATATCTCTTTCTTTCCCCCGCTCCCTTCCTCCCCTCTACTTACCTTTTCACCTTCTCCCCCCTTCTCACTTCTCCCCCCCTCTCCCCTCTCCCTCTCTGCTTCTCTTCTTCTTCCCTCCCCTTCCTCCATCCTTTCTCCCTCCCTCCCCCTTCCTCCTCTTTTCCCTCTCCTCCCCCCCTCCGTCCCGTTCTTTGGCGGTGTCAAGGCCGCTTTTTTTGCCAACGAGAGGGAAGTGAGAGAGGGGGAGGGGGGGGAAGATATGGGGGGGGGGGAGGGAGGGAGGAGGGAGAGGGAAAAAATACCCGATATAGATGAAAGATATAATAATGGAGGGTAGATAAAAACAGATATAGATGGAAAATAGATATAATGGAAAAAGATAACATAGATAAAAGATAGATTTTATATATAGATAGGGTAGATAGATAGAGAGAGAGAAGAGAGCAAATTAAAATAGATAGACAAAATTCTGAAGGGGTTATGGGTTTAAGCCATGTAAGGAAGGGAAAAGGTCTAGCATAAAAGCCCCCCCCCCCCCCCTCTCCTCTCTCTCTCTCTCACATCTCCTCTCCTCTCTCTCCCCCCGCTCTCCCCCCCTTCCCCCCCCTTTTCTTTCCCCCTCTCAGTCCCCCCCCTCACTCCTCCCCCCCCCCACCCACCCCTTCCTCCATCACTCCTCTCTCCTCCTCTCTCTCTCATCCTCTCGCTCCTCAGCTCTCGCTCTCGCTCTCGCTCTCGCTCTCGCTCTCGCTCTCTCTCTCTCGCTCTCCCTCTCTCTCACTCCACCCATCATAATCTACGATAAGCCTTAAAACTGCCCTTAACACCCTTCCCTCCCCCCAAAAAAAATCTACGAGGAAACTTCTGGAAAAAAAAAACACGACCTGATTTTAGCACCAAACAATAGGTCATTGCCTCTGATCAACTTTCCTTGCACGAGGTCAAAGGTCATTCGCTTGTAGGCTGAGTAGTAATCATAAAGGTCATTTGTCTATTTCTAGCTTTGTTTGTGTGTTAAAATAGATACATTGGGATGAATTGATTAGAGGGGAAAAATGGGATAAAAGAGACGGAAAAGACGAGAGAATAGATGCTAAAAGTGGAGATACAAATTAAACGGAGCAATAAACGACCAATAATCCTAACGCGTCCATAAGCAACAACAACGAAAAAGAACAACAAAAACAGCAACAACGAAAATAATAACAAAATCAGCAACAATAACAAAAACAATAACAAAAAAACAGCATCAAAAACTATAAAAACAACAAATAAAAACAGCACCAACAAAAACAACAATAACAAAAAACAACAACAACAAAATAAAAAAGCAACAATAAAAACAATAACACAAAAACAACAAAAACAGCAACAAAACAACAACAGCGAACAAGCAAACACCTCGCACCGCCAGGCCAGTTACACTAACCTACATATTTCTCTGAAGAAGGAAACTGGCTACGGCATCTCCATAGGGATATCTGCCCCCGCCCCCCCCCATCCCTTCTCCCTCCCCTCCCCCTCCTCCCCTCCCTCCTCCCATCCCCCCCTTCGCGTTGCTACCATATCCCTGCCTCTCTCTCTCTCCCTTTCACCCGTCATATTTCTACACCCCTCGTCCTTCCCCCATTACCCTCCCCCTCCCCTCTAATTTACCCTCATATTAGCTCCCCTCCCATACTCTTCCCCCCCCCCCCGTTTCCCCTTCATATTTCCACTCCTCCGTCCTTCCTCCATACCCCCTATCACTCCTCCCCCATTTCCCCTCTTATATCCGTCTTGCCCCCATGTCCCTCACATCCCCCCCCCTCTTCCATTTCCCCTCTCTCACATCTCACATCACGCATCGCGCCTCTCCCCATTTCCCCGCTTATTTCTAATCTCTCCTATCCTATCCCCTCCTATCCCCATAATTACCCCCCCCCCCCAACTTACTAACCCCCGTCCTATGTCATTCTCCTTACAGCACACATTTACCTCTCACTCAATCCCATCCCCAATTTCCCCCTCACCCACTCCCATCCCCCATTTCCCCCTCACCCACTCCCATCCCCCATTTCCCCCTCACCCACTCCCATCCCCCATTTCCCCCTCACCCACTCCCATCCCCTATTTCCCCCTCACCCACTCCCATCCCCCATTTCACCTCACTCACCCCATCTTCTTCCCCCACTCACCCAATCCCATCCCATTTTCCCCCCTCACCCACTCCCATCCCCCATTTCCCCCTCACCCACTCCCATCCCCCATTTCCCCCTCACCCACTCCCATCCCCTATTTCCCCCTCACCCACTCCCATCCCCCATTTCCCCCTCACCCACTCCCATCCCCCATTTCACCCTCCCTCACCCCCATCTTCTTCCCCCCCTCACCCAATCCCATCCCATTTTCCCCCCTCACCCACTCCCATCCCCCATTTCCCCCTCACCCAATCCCATCCCCTATTTCCCCCTCACCCACTCCCATCCCCCATTTCACCCTCACTCACCCCCATCTTCTTCCCCCACTCACCAATCCCATCCCATTTTCCCCCCTCACCCACTCCCATCCCCCATTTCCCCCTCACCCAATCCCCTCCCCTATTTCCCCCTCACCCACTCCCATCCCCCATTTCACCCTCACTCACCCCCATCTTCTTCCCCCACTCACCCAATCCCATCCCATTTTCCCCCCTCACCCACTCCCATCCCCCATTTCCCCCTCACCCAATCCCATCCCCTATTTCCCCCTCACCCACTCCCATCCCCCATTTCACCCTCACTCACCCCCATCTTCTTCCCCCACTCACCCAATCCCATCCCATTTTCCCCCCTCACCCACTCCCATCCCCCATTTCTCCTTCACCCACTCCCATCCCCATCCTCTATTTCACTATTTCCCCTACACCCACTCCCATCCCCATTTTACCCTCACTCCTCCCCCACACCCCCACACCCCTCCCCCCACTCACCCGCACCCCTCCCCCACTCACCCCCACCCCTCCCCACACTCTCTCCTTCATGAAACTCTTTGGTTCCTTTTCTCTCTCTTTCTTGTTCCCCTTTTATCATTCCTTCTCTTTTTCGGTCGTGTTCTCTTGTTTTTGTTTGATTTTTGTGTGTTTGTTCGGCTGGCGTCTGGGTTTGTTTGTTCCTTTTTTAATTCAAAGGCTGTGTTTGTTTAACTGTTTGTGTTTGTTTGTCTGGATGAGTGTATATTATTTTTCTTTATCCTTTTTTCCCTTTTCTCTCATTCGTTTGTCTTTTCGTTTTTAATACCTTTCCATATGTCTACTCTTTCTCTCTTTCTCTTTCTCTCTCCCTCTCCCTCTCTCTTTCTCTTTCTCTCTTTCCCTCTTTTCTTCCTCGCTTCCTCCCCTTCTCTTCCCCTTCCTATCACCTCTCTCTTACTTTCCTTCCCTCTCCCCTCTTTTCTCTCCTTTGCAGGTGTAGCGAACTCTGACCGAAAGCCAGAATTGGCGAATCGAGACTAAGCGACGGGAAAACAATAAAGAAAATCACCTTTAAGTCCCCCCCCCCCCATTTCCTCCCTCCCTCCCTCCCTCCCTCCCTCCCCTACCTCTCAAGACTGTGAGGTATCGACTCCTCCTTCACTTCCTCCTTCTCCTTCTCTTCCCATTTCTTTTGCTTTCTTCATGTCTTTCTCCACGCTTTTTCATTTTCTTCCTATTCCTCTACTCCCCTTCTTTAATTCCTCCTTCACCTTCTTCTCTTCCCCTTTACTTTGCTTCCTTCATTTCTTTCTCCGTGATTTCCATTTTCTTCCTATTCCTCTTCTTTCTCTTTCTTTTTCCTTTCCTCATTTCTCTCTCCACTCCTTTTCATTTTCTTCCTATTCTTCTACTTCCCTCCTTTCTCTTCCTGTCTGATACTCCTTCCCCGTCTTTTTCTATCTTACTTTTCCTAATTCCCATTCCTCCTCATTCTCCTCCTTTTCCCTATCCTGTTCTTCTTCCTTCTCCTTCCTCCACCTATTCCTCCTGTGACCCGTGAACTTCGAGGCCTTTCCGCTGACCTGTAACCTCTCTTAACAGGTCACTCTCTCTGCTTGACCTGTGACCTCTTGTGCTCTTGGTTTGTTACTGCCCGTGTCTTCTTTCCTCCTTCTAATATTTTTTTCTTCATTATTCTCGTTCTTGTTTGTAATCGTGTTCTTAAATAAAATAAATAAAATAATAATACAAATAATAAAAAAAATATATAATAACTATAATAAAAATATATAATAACTATAATAAAAATATAATAACAATAACAACAATAATAATTATGATAACAATAACAACAATTATAATAATTATGATAACAATTATAAAAATAACAATATGATAATAATGATAATAATAATAATAATAACAATGATATTGAAGTTGATAATGAAAATAATGATGATCTCCTCCCTCTTCCCCTTAGTCTATTTTCGTCTCCCCCCCTCTCGCCCACTCTTTTCCCCTTTTTCCCTCCTGTCTTCCCCTCACTCTCCTTCTGCCTTCCCCTCTCCCCCACACCTTCCAATTTTACCTCTTGTCTTCTCCTCACTCTTTCCCCGTTTCCCTCTAATCATTCCCTCACTTTTCCCCTTTTCCTTCGCCTCCCACTTCCCTCTCTATCCGCCTTCCCCTTTCCTCCCCTCTTTCCGTCATACCCTCTCACACCCTCATTCTCTTTTCGCCTTCCCTCCTCTTACTCTCTTTCCCCTTTCTCTTTCTACCACTTATTTTCCCCTTAAACACTCTTTCACACCCATCCCCCTCCCCCCTCTTACCCTCGTTTTCTTAACGCCTTCCCTCTCTTACCTTCTCCCCCCCTTTTCCCTCTTGTCTTCCCCTCACTCTCCACGATTCCCTCTCCTCTCCTCTTCCCCTCACTCTCCACGATTCCCTCTCCTCTCCTCTTCCCCTCACTCTCCACGATTCCCTCTCCTCTCCTCTTCCTCTCACTCTCCACGTTTC
>NC_061852.1:19508145-19523145 GCF_019202785.1 Penaeus chinensis | reverse complement strand
TAGATAGACAAACAAACAAACAGCCAGATACCATAAACAGATGGATAATTACATACACAAGAAGAGAAAGGTAGATAGAGAGAAGAGGAAGACCCAGTTTAATTGCCTTTAAACCCGAAACTGGAAGCGGGAAAAAAAGCAAAACCCTCTAACTTTATATCCAAAGCAGGAAATTTAATCGCGAAGGAGGGGTAGGGGAGGGGGGGAGAGGGGGCAATGGGGAGGGATTAGGTTGAAGCAAGAGGTAAGGCGATTAACTAAAAAGCATCATGACGTACAAGAAAATAAAAAAAAAGGGAAATATCTTTCTATCTGTACATCTAACTTTCTATCTCTATCTATGTCTATATCTGTCAAAAGTTCGTAAAAGTCTTTTATCTATTTATCTATCTACATCTCTCTCTCTATATATATATATCTATTTTTATATCTACATTCCTCTTTTTCTCTTCTCTTATTTCCTCTTCCCTCTCCCATCCTCCATTAAAGTACCTCTCTCTCTCTCTCTCTTCTTTCCTCTCTTATTCTCCTTATTCTCCCTTCCATCCTCTTATTTTTCTCCTCTTTCTCTCCCATCCTTTTCTTCTCCATTTCCCCTTACCTTCCACCCTCTTCTTCTTCTCTTTCCCATCAACTTCCCTTATTCCAAAGACTAATACAGCCTCAACATCTACTTGAGTCCCCCCTCACCCTTCCTCCGATAAACGTTTCCAACATAATAAGTACAAACTCCCTCTTATAACCGACGTGTGTGCGTAGTATTGAGTTTTAACCAGTTTTCCCCTCTCTTCTGGCAACAAATAGTCAAAAAGTCTTGTTGGTAAAAAAATCTTGTCTTTTTGGAGAGGGAGAGAAAGGAGAGAGGAGAGAGGAGTGAATGGTTTCAAAAAGGGAGAAAGGGAGGGTGATGGCGAGAGAAAAGGGGACATAAAAGGGAAGGGGGGAACAGGGAAAGAAGGGAGAACGGTGGGAAAACTAGGGGAAGGGGAAAAGAAGGAGAGGGGGGAGAAAGAAGGGAAAATGGAGGGAAAGGGAGAGGGACGGGGAAAAGATAAAAATATAAAAAGGAAAGGAGGGATAGGAATGGGAAAAGAAAATTAGAAACAGGAAATAAGTAAAAGAGGAGGAATAAAAAGGAGAAGGAGAAGAGAGAAAAGGGGAGGAAATAAGGAAGGAGAGCGTAGAAAGGGGGAGAAAAAAGGAGAACGAATAAAGGACAGAGAGAGAGAGAGAGAGCGAGAGAGAGAGAGAGAGAGAGAGAGGGATAACAGAGAGAGAGAGAGAGAGAGAGAGAGAGAGAGAGAGAGAGAGAGAGAGAGAGAGAGAGAGAGAGAGAGAGAGAGAGAGAGGAGAGAGAGAGAGAGAGAGAGAGAGGGATAACAGAGAGAGAGAGAGAGAGAGAGAGAGAGAGAGAGAGAGAGAGAGAGAGAGAGAGAGAGAGAGAGAGAGAGAGAGAGAGAGAGAGAGAGAAAGAGAGAGAGAGAGAGAGAGAGAGAGAGAGAGAGAGAGAGAGAGAGAGAGAGAGAGAGAGAGAGAGAGAGAGAGAGAGAGAGAGAGAGAGAGAGAGAGAGAGAAAATGGAAAAGGGAAACGTAATACGGGTAAACACTCTGGCACAGTGCCAAGCCCAGCGACGTGTATCTATTCGTACGTGTGGATATGTGTTAATGGCATTCATTTTGTACATATTTACCTGGCTGTGACTTACACGTGCTAAAGGGTATTACTGCCACTGATATACGGAACAGCTTCTTCCTCCTTGAATCCCAGAATGTGTAGATTGAAGTTTTGAAGGTGTGTTTGTTGTTGTTGTTGTTGACAGAGAGAGGGAGGGAGGGAGGGAGGGAGGGAGGGAGGGAGGGAGGGAGGGAGGGAGGGAGGGAGGGAGGGAGGGAGGGAGGGAGGGAGAGAGGGAGGGAGAGAGAGAGAGAGAGAGAGAGAGAGAGAGAGAGAGAGAGAGAGAGAGAGAGAAAGAGAGAGAGAGAGAAAGAGAGAGAGAGAGAGAGAGAGAGAGAGAGAGAGAGAGAGAGAGAGAGAGAGAGAGAGAGAGAGAGAGAGAGAGAGAAGAGAGAGAGAGAGAGAGAGAGAGAGAGAGAGAGAGAGAGAGAGAGAGAGAGAGAGAGAGAGAGAGAGAGAGAGAGAGAGAGAGAGAGAGAGAGAGAGAGAGAGAGAGAGAGAGAAAGAGAGAGAGAAAGAGAGAGAGAAAGAGAGAGAGAGAGAGAGAGAGAGAGAGAGAGAGAGAGAGAGAGAGAGAGAGAGAGAGAGAGAGAGAGAGAGAGAGAGAGAAAGAGAGAGAAAGAGAGAGAAAGAGAGAGAGAGAGAGAGAGAGAGAGAGAGAGAGAGAGAGAGAGAGAGAGAGAGAGAGAGAGAGAGAGAGAGAGAGAGAGAGAGAGAGAGAGAGAGAGGGAGAGAGAGAGAGAGTAAACATATTAATAGACAAACAGATGATAGGATTGATAGGTAGACCGACAGACAAAAAAAAACAGATAGACTGGCAGACAGACGCAGATAGACGGACAGATGAACAGAGAGATAAATAGATAGAAAGACGGATAGATGGATATATAAAAAGAACATACTGAACATCACACACCCCAAAAAATTAGTAAACACTTACGAGCAAATACTCTTTTCCCGCCAAACACCTGAGCTGTATCACAAAACACCATCTCACCTGTGGGGAAAAAGAAAAGGTTTTTATAGATACACACATTCAGTAAAATATTATGCCATCTACAAAAAATAATGTTGTATGACCCCCCCCTCCCCTCTTTCTTTCGCCAATCCCCCGTGTAAAATATTTGGTATCTAAATTTTTATCTAAACAAGGTCGTATTGCAAGTTTTTTTTTTTGTTTCTATCTCTCTCTAACTCTCTCTTTCTCTTTCTCTCTCTCACTCTCTCTTTCTCTTTCTCTCTCTCCCTATACATCTTACCCTAATACCCGTCACTCAAACTCCTTCTCTTCCCGATACCCCTCCCTCTCCTCCATACCCCTCCTCCTTCACCCCCCCCCCGAACCCCCCACAAGCCACCTGAGAGTATATCTTGGCCCGTTACGCCAAGTATAGCATCTCCATCTGTCTCCATCTTCATCTCCATCTATCTCCATCTCCATCTCGAAAAGATATTCACCGCATATTTAAGAGATGCATTTTATTACACCGATGCATGTTTTTTTTTCTTCTTTTTTTATGTACAAGATTTTAAAGATGCTGTGAGACGTCGTGAGTGACATCCAAATACGATTAATGAAGTCAAGATGATTCTATACGTCGTCTTCTATTGCTATAGCTTGCAGTGTGAAGATTACGCGCTAATATAATTTACGGCCGTAATTACTTAATGAGATTTATCGAGGTAATGAAAGGTGATTAATGTCATCGCGCGTATGAAATGTTACATATGCGTGTGTATATATTTTTCGAGGCGTGAAATTACCCCACAAGTAATCTTTCATGGAAGGAGATTATGAACATATATATATATATATATATATATATATACATATATATTTACATATTTACATATTAACATATATATATATACACATACATATATATTTACATATTTACATATTTACATATTTACATATATATATATATGTAAATATGTAAATATATATATACACATACATATATATTTACATATTTACATATTTACATATTTACATATATATATATGTAAATATGTAAATATATATGTATGTGTGTGTATATATATACATATACATACACACACACACACACACACACACACACACACACACACACACACACACACACATATATATATATATATACACACATATATATATATTATATATCTATATATATATATATATATATATATATATATATATATATATATATATATATTTACACACACACACACACACACACACATATATATATATATATAAATATAAATATAAATAAAAATATAAATATAGATATATATATATTTATATATATATACATATATATATATATATATATATACATATATATATATATATATATATATATATATATATATATATATATATACATACACACATACACACATACATATTTATTTACATATTTACATATATATATATATATATATACATGTATATACACACATATTTAGTAAGTACGTTAGTTAGTTTGTCTGTAACCCATTAATCCATTTCTTCCCGTTTTTTCTCTCATATATCAGTTTTATCTCCCTGGGGAATGACACTTCGAGTGATTGGCTGAGGACGCTTTCCAGTCTACTCTGTTTTAACCTTATCTTTTATAACATCACCATTAATTATGCTCTGCCGTCCTCCAACTGCTCAATCCAACCCTCTCTCTTAAAACGGGCACGGATTTTTTCTCCGAAATATCCATTGCAGCGGATATGGGAAAGCGGTAAAAAGAGGTAAGAGAATAGGATAACGGGGGGATAAAGAGGGAAGGGGGCGGGGAAAGGGGGTGGAGGGGGAAGGGAAGGGGGTGGAGGGGGAAGGGAAGGGAAGGGGGTGGAGGGGGAAGGGAAGGGAAGGGGGTGGAGGGGGAAGGGAAGGAGGGGAGGGGGATGGGAAGGGGGTGGAGGGGGAAGGGGAAGGGGGTAAAGGGGAAAGGGGGAAGTAGGTAAAGGGGAATGGGAAGGAGGGAGGAGGGAAAGGGTAATGGGGAAGGGGGGAAAGGGAAAGAGCAAAGAAGATGGGAGGAAAAGGAGAAGCGGGAAGAGAGAAGGGAGAGGGAGCAGGGGAAGAAGGGAGCAGGGGAAGAAGGGAGAGGGGAGTAAGGGGAAAAGGAGACGTAATGACGCATTTCAGGAGACTTTTAACGTCGACGAAAATTGCCCTAATACTTTCCGATAGTTTACGATAGAGTGTGTAACCCCCCCCCCCTCTCAACTTCCCCTTTCCGAGCTTCCTGGATCCCCAACCTCCATCATTCTCCTTCCTCTTTTTCCCCAACCCTATCTCCCAGAAGCATCCTCCTCCTCCCCTTTCCCCTTCATCTTCCTCCTCTCACCACTCCTCTCTACCCTTTTCTATCCACTTCTCATCCACAGCCTCTCTGTTTTGCTAAACCCTTCCTCCTCCCCAACTACCTTCTTTCCTCTCCTCTCCTGCCTTCTCTTCGCAATCTTTCCTCCTCCTTTCCCCCCTCCCTCCTTTCTCCTCTCTTCTCTCTCCTTTCCTCCTCCTCCTTCCGCACTCCCTCTTCCCCCTTTCTCCTCTCTTCTCTTCCCCTTTCCTCTCCCCATCGCTCTCCCTCCTTCCTCTTCTCTCCTCTTTCCCCTCCTCCTTCTTCCTTCTTCCCCACCCCCTCTCCTCCCTCCTCCTCTCCTCCCTCCCTCTCTCTCGTCCTCCCTTTCCCAAGCCATAAATCTCCATTGAAGATCGAGAGCTGTCTAACGTTACCTGATACATATTACGTCTAAGAATTTATTGAGCCCTGTAGTGAAGTCTCCGACACCTTTTTAGACTTGCCAAAAAATAAAAAAATAAAATAAAAGGAGAGAGAGAGAGAGAGAGAGAGAGAGAGAGAGAGAGAGAGAGAGAGAGAGAGAGAGAGAGAGAGAGAGAGAGAGAGAGAGAGAGAGAGAGAGAGATGAAAAAGTGTTGACAAATTGTAGATATTGCACCTACGCAGAGGTATGAAGTGAAGGATGGAAGGAAGGAAGGACGGAGTGTAGAAGAGAGATGGAGGAGCAGAAGGAGGAGGAGCAGAAGGAGGAGGAGAAAGGAAACGGAGACGAAAAAGGAAAAGGAAAGGAAGGGAGGGGGAAAGAGAAGAGAAAGATGGAAGAGGCAATAAGGGGAATGGGAAGAAAAACAAGATGGAAAGAGAAGGAAGCAAGGGAGAGGCGGATGAAAAGAGAAGGGTATAAGGAAGATGATGGGAAGGGGAAGTAAAAGCGGAGGAGAGGAGAGGACAACGTCGACGAAGACTTATCAGGGTGAGAAAAATAGGAGAATGAGGAGCAATAGAAGTTGCAATACCAGTATCAGGAAGAGAGGCATGGCAAGAAAGAAAGAAAGGAAGAAAGACAAAAAAATGCCGAAGAAATTGAAAAATGAAGAAAAAAAAAATTGATAACAGCGAAGACGAAAGGAAAGGAAAAGTAGAAGTCTACGAAGAGGAAGAGAAAGAACAGAAGGAAAAGGATCAAAGAAGCAGGGAATGGCAAGGAGGCGGAAGTTCGTAAGAATGAAGTTATGATATAAAAGGTTCCATCAAGTTACGATAGACGAAGTTAGGCTATAGCAACTAGTTCCAGAAGATAGCAAATTTAGAGAGATGGAGGACAGACGGAGCGAGATATCTTTGATTTCCGCTACTCCTAACTTAATTGAGGGAGAGGGAGGGAGAAAGAGGGAGTGGGGAGGGGGAGATGGGCAGGGGGAGAGAGATAAACAGAAAGAGAGAGAGACAGAGACACACAGACAGAGACAAAGACAGAGAACGAATCCCATTCCAACACATCAGCCACGGTCCACCTCTTCCTCCCTCCCTCTCCCTGCCTCCCCACCTCCCTGCCTCCCCCCCCCCCTCCCCCTGTCACCGAAGATCCTAGCAAAAGGACCTCTCCCGCGGCCGCCAGGAAAGAGTGTGGAACAACCTGGAAAATGCGTTTAATTACTGTGAAATGGAGGAGTGGACGCTGCGGTCACTGTCATTATTTGAGACAGGGAGTAGGGAGTACGGAGTAGAGGGAAGGGAGAGGGGAGTACGGAGTAGAGGGAAGGGAGAGGGGAGTACGGAGTAGAGGGAAGGGAGAGGGGAGTACGGAGTAGAGGGAAGGGAGAGGGGAGTACGGAGTAGGGGGAAGGGAGAGGGGAGTACGGAGTAGGGGGAAGGGAGAGGGGAGTACGGAGTAGGGGGAAGGGAGAGGGGAGTACGGAGTAGGGGGAAGGGAGAGGGGAGTACGGAGTAGGTAGGGATGGTAGTAGGGAGTAGGGAGAGAGGAGAAGGGAGTAGGGTGATGGGAATGGGGAAAAGAGTGGTAGGAGTAGGGAGATGTGAGTAGGGAGAAGGGTGATTGGAGTAGGGAGAAAGGGGTTGGGAGAGATCAAAAAGAGGAGGGAGGAAGAAGGAGAGGGAAAGGGAGAACGGAGGAGGGAGTGGGTAGAAGCGAGGAGAAAGGGAGAAGGGAGAAGAAGAAAGAGAGAATAGGAGGACAAAAAGTGAGACGAATAAGGAAGGTAGAAAAGGGAGAAGTTTGAAGGGAGATGAAGGAGAGAGAGCAAGCTAGGTGAGGAAAGGGTAAGAGACAATGAGAAACGGGCGAGGGCAGAGGAAAAAGGAAAAGGAGAAAATAAAAAAAGAAGAAAGAACACACAAAAACAGGGTGGCGGGATCACTCTCTTCCCTCCCTCACTACTTCCCCAACTCCCTCCCTATCTCCTCCCTCTACTCTTACTTTTCTCTCTCCCCTCTTTTGTCTCTTCCTTCCCTATCCCCATCTTAGAAAATCCCATCCCCAACAGTCCCCAACATTCCTCCCTTCCTCACTACTACACCCAAACCCCCCCCCCCCAACAACCACCTTACTCCCCCTCCCCTCCCCCCTCCTCTCATCATCCATCCGTTTCCACCTCTTCCTCTCTTCGCCATTTCACCTCCTCTAACCCCCTAATCAACCCCCCTCCCTTCTCCCTCTCTCCCAACCTCTAATCTCCCTTACTTAACCTCCTCCCCCTCCCCCAACCCCCCTCCTTTTTCGTTCCCTCCCCCAACCTCTAACCTTAACCCTCCTTCCTATCACCCCTCCCCCTTTCTCATATTCCCCTTCCTTCCTTCAACCCCCTCTCCCTTCCCCTCCTTCCTTCCTTCCTTCCTTCACCCCCTTCCCCCTTCCCCCTTACCCCCTTTCCTTCCTTTACCCCCTCCCCCACCCTTTACCCCCTTCTCCTCCCCCCCCCTCCTCCTCTTTCACCCGAGACCCGCCTGAGATCGTGTGTGTCAGCCTCACTGCTTCTTCATTTTCCCTTCTGACTGAACCATTGTACCTCGACCTCCCGTTCACCTGGTCGATTCTGGGGGAATTAGATCGCCGGCGGAATGGATTTGGAAGAAGGCAGACGAAATTTCGTTATATGGTTTTCCTTTTTAATCTCTCTCTCTCTCTCTTTCTCTTTCTCTATATATTTCTTTCTTTCTCTCTCTCTCTCTCTCTCTCTCTCTCTCTCTCTCTCTCTCTCTCTCTCTCTCTCTCTCTCTATATATATATATATATATATATATATATATATACACACACACACACACACACACACACACACACATATATGTATTCAACTTACATAGTCAAGCATCATTATTTCCTTTATTATGTATTTATTCGTGTATTTGCTCTTTTTTTACTTTGATTTGTCTTTCCGGCAAATCTTTAGCGTCATCTACTTTCTCGAGTGTGCAGTAATACTATTATAATCAAAATGCCGTCAAATAAAATGGTAAAATAATGATAAAGGTAAAATTTTAATATCAATATCAACTATCATCATTATTAGAAATATTATCCTAAACCTCATTATCATAGTTCCGATTATGATCATTCCTACCAGCATACTTCATTACAATCATGATTATCAATAATACGATTACCTTCATCATTAGAATAATCTCTAAAGAACATTAATTATCTATTTACCAGTAACCAGCTTCACTAATTAATCAATTTACAGCACATGAATGAGTTATCATTATCACCATCCTTTATAAACTGCTAACACGGCCGTGGTTGGTTTAATATGCCGACAAAGCAGTATTAATGCAACTTTTTTTTTTCTATTCAGATTTGAGAGTTTATTTTATTATATTTATTTATTCTTCTATTTATTGCTGTGTCATGCTCCGGAGTTTGGCGTTAAGGCAAACAACAACAACATTTTTTTTCTTAGTTTGTTGCTGTTGTGGTTCACGAAGATGCAATTAGCAGCTTCTTGGCCCATGACTAACCCACTTATGCTTAATGGCGAAATTCCTTTGCTATTGTTCCGGTAATGAGGCGCGGAGACAAGGTGATGCAAGCCATAGATAGTATTCTGTTACCTTATCCATCCTTATCGGGGGAAGAAAACCGAGAAGGGGGAAAATGGGAAAGATTTAAGGATTTCCTCTACGTCTGCTTTCCCTCCCTACTCTTTCTCTCCCCTTTCTCCTCACCCTTTCTCTCCTTCTCGTTCTCTTTCGTAATCCTTTCTTTCCCTTCGCCCCCGCCTTCGGATTAGCGCGGCTGACCGTGGCCATATGCGAATCGGAGGGGGGGGGGGGTAGGAGAGGGGAAAAGGGGGAAGGAGGGGAATATTAATGAGCCTTGCTTCTTGTCTCTATTTCTTTCGAGGGGAAACGAGAGAAGAAAGAGGGGAAAGGAGTTGCAGTTCATCTCTCTCTCTCTCTCTTGATGGATGAACAGCTCAGTCATCCACCTGCTCCTCGACTTATCCCGTCCAATCCCTTCCTCAATTCCTCTTGAACTTATTCTTTCTCTCCTCCACTCCTAAACACACTTTCTCCTTTCCTTTTCTCCCTCTTCCCCCCTCCTCCCTTCCCCTCTTTCTCCTCCTGCCTTCCCCTAATCTTCTATTCCCCTGAACCCTCTTTCAACTCCCTTCTCTTCCCCCTCCCCCTTCTCCACCTCTCCAAACTTTTCCTTCTCTCCTCATCCCTTCTACTCACCTGCCTTCTCTTCCACCCCAAACTCTCCTACACATTCCCTCTTTCTTCTTCCCCCTCCCCTCTCCCCCTTTTCCAACCCGCCTGAACACTCCTTCACCCCTCTCTTTCCTCTACTCCCTCCCCCTCCACTCTCCCTCTACCACCCCTCTCCCATCCTACCCTCCCCCCTCTTCCAACCCCCTAAACTCTCCCTTCCCCCACTCCCCCTCTTCTACCCACTCCCCCCTCTTCTACCCCCTCCCCCCTCTCCTCCCCTTTCACCTCCATACAACACCCATGGCACACCCGTTGCAACGACCACCGCGGCGGAACGACACGAACCACGTCGTATTAGCGAGGTTGTCGATGACGCCATAATCGCAGCGTGAAAATGACGCAACGGGGAGAGAAGAGGAAGGCGGGGGAGAAGGGGCAGAAGGGAGATTAAGGGGGTAAAGGGTTAGAAGGGATGGGGCTCAGAGGGGGAGGGAGAGAGGAGTGAGAGACCAAGGGGAAGGCGGAGGAAATAGGATAAAGCGGGGTAGAGCAGAAAGAAAGAAAGAAAGAGAGAGGGAGAGAGAGAAGTTTGAGGGTAGGGGGGAGGGAGGCGTAAAGAGATAGGGGGTACAGCAGGGTTCAAGGAACTGGTGGAAGAGGGGGGAAGGGGGAAGGGGATGGTGATAAAGGGGGGGGGGGTAAGAAGATGTTATCGTCGAAGAATGGCAGATTCCGGTCAGTGACGCCGAATCTGTGTCTTTTTCCTTCCAATGGCCTGGTTATGTCCCCCCCATTTTTGTCTTTGTTTTCTTTGTTTCACTCGTCATTTACTCCCCCCGCCCCTCCCCACTCTTTCTCTTTCTCTCTATGCTTATATTTTTATTGCTCTTTCTTTATCTCTTTTTCCCTCCCTTCTTTCTCCTCTCCTCCCTCCCTCCCTCCCTCCCTTTCCTTCCATTCCCTTCCTTTCCTCTCTCTCCCTCTCTCCCTCCCTCCCTCTCCCTCTCCCTCTCCCTCTCCCTCTCCCTCTCCCTCTCTCTCTCCCTCCCCTCTTTCCTTACTCACCAGACAAGGAACACCACCATCACCCTAAAAAAACCAGCACACCACTACCTGTCGTAACGCAGGACCAACCCTTTCCTTCCATACACCATTATAAAGCGTGTTTGTTTACATCACACGTGCTCGACTATGCAAATGTTGACCCTGTTGTGGTTTCTCGGGTTGCTTGCTCTTACAATTATTTGGAAGCGTTTGTGCTTGTTTTCTCCGCCTGAGAGTGAGGTGGATGTTTTCTTTAGAATAAATAGACCCGTAATTGATATTTTAGTTTATATATATATATATATATATATATATATATATATATATACATATATATATATATATACATATATATATATATATATATATATATATAGAGAGAGAGAGAGAGAGAGAGAGCGAGAGAGAGAGAGAGAGAGAGAGAGAGAGAGAGAGAGAGAGAGAGAGAGAGAGAGAGAGAGAGAGAGAGAGCGAGAGAGAGCGAGAGAGAGCGAGAGAGAGCGAGAGAGAGCGAGAGAGAGCGAGAGAGAGCGAGAGCGAGCGAGAGAGAGCGAGAGCGAGAGCGAGAGCGAGAGAGAGAGAGAGAGAGAGAGAGGTTAGTGTGTATGTGTGAGTGTGAGAGTGTGAGAGAGAGAGAGTGTGTGTGTGTGTGTGTGTGTGTGTGTGTGTGTGTGTGTGTGTGTGTGTGTGTGTGTGTGTGTGTGTGTGTGTGTGTGTGTGTGTGTGTGTGTGTGTGTGTGTGTGTGTGTGTGTGTGTGTGTGTGTGTGTGTGTGTGTGTGTATGCGTGTGCGCAAATGTGTGTGCGGAAGCGCGAGGATGTGTGTATGTGGATGTATATGTGCATAGGCAGATACTCATGTTTGTGTATGTGTGTCTGTACGTTCCAACAAAAGAGCCTTTTCATACTTCTATACAATATTTTTTACCCACATTTAAATCTGAAAGTTGTTTATGTGCGGATCGCCGCTATCTAACACACCCTTAGAGTGTGTGTATACGGGTGCAGATGTATAAATATGTTCATAATACGCGAGAGATAACTAAGCTAATGTATTCGTCTTACTTATTTTGTTTCCTAAGGAATCGGGAAGCTGGGGTTTCATGACCCGCCTTGCAGTACAGATTGAGAGAGAGAGAGAGAGAGAGAGAGAGAGAGAGAGAGAGAGAGAGAGAGAGAGAGAGAGAGAGAGAGAGAGAGAGAGAGAGAGAGAGAGAGAGACCCATCCCCCCCCAACAACAAACACACAACCTCACACGTCCTCCCCCCCACCCCCCCACCCCCCACCCCCCCCATCCGCACCATCCATCTCTGCCACTTCTCAGCGGGTATTCGAGGGTGAATCATCTCATTAGACAATTGAGAGTTCGGGCTTCCGCTTCGCCGCTCTGATTCGTGTGATCATTTGTCTCTTGATTTCACAATGCTTTTCCCACTCCGCTTTTCATGTGTGTGTGTCTGTCTGTCTGTCTGTCTGTCTCTCTCTCTCTCTCTCTCTCTGTCTATCTGCCTATTTCTGTCTCTCCCTTACCCCCCTCTATATAGTCGCTACCTCCTCCCTGCCCCTCTGTTCTCTATTCTTCTCTCCTCTCTTTTCTCATACATCCTTCTCCGAGCCTCTTTTCTCTCTCCTCTCTCCCCTCTCGCCCTTTATCCCCTTCTCTCCTTAGCTTACCCTCTCTCTACATCTGGCCCCTCGCCCCCCCCCCCCCTCACCCCTTAGTGACCTCTGACCTCTATCGTCATATGACCGTATCTCCTCTCGGTCTTCATTACCTCCTTTTACTCCCTCCCTTCTCAATTATCGTGTTTAATCTATCCGGATCATTATCCTTCGTCCCGCTCCCCCTCTTATCACTCGCGTGTAGTATCTATCTATCTATTTGTCTGTCTATGTTCATCATCTCTTTATCTAGACATCTTTTTATCTGTCTGTTTTTCTGCCAACCCATCTGTCTATCTGCACATCTATCAATCACATTTAAATCTCCAACTCCCTTTTTCTTCCCCATTGCCTGATCTTCACTTCTTTCCTTTTCCATTGCCTTTTTTCTTCCACCGATCTTCTCCTGTTTTCTGCCTGTCTCTCCCTTTCCCTTTTTCCCCCTCGGTTCCCCGTGCCTCTCTCCCCAGTCCTGTCTTCCCTCCTTCCTATTCTTCCCTTTCTTCCCCTTTTCTCTCCATCGCTTATAATTTCTTCCACCTTCTCTTCCCCTTCCTTAACCCCTCCACTTCTTCCATCTTCAATACCACTCCCCCCCCCCATCTATCGCCCCCGTATCCTCTCCCCCACCACTCCTGTCTACTTTCCACCCACTACTACTCCCCACATCTCTCCCCCTCTCTTCCCTCCTCCCCGTCACGCACCTCTCCTCCCCTCCTCCCCCTCTCCCCCTTCCCCTCCCTCCTCCCCATCACCCCCTCTCCCCCCAACCCCTTCAGAGACGGCCGCGTCAGCTAGCCTCCGCTAAATAAAGGGTTCCTCAAATGCTGTTCTGGCTCTTCTGAAACAATAGCGCTGCGCCAACGTATATCGCATTGGTTTTCACAGTCTTCTAAAGGGGAGGGGAGGGGAGGGGGAGGGGGAGGGAAGATATGGGGGGGGAGAAGAGGAGGGAGAGTGGGGGAGGAGAAAGGAGGAGGGAGAGTAGGGGTGTGGGAGAGTGGGAGTGGGGGAGGTGAGAGGAAGATGAGGGAGAGTGGGGAAGAGGAGAGAGGAGGGAGAGTGGGGAGGAGAAAGGAGGAGGGATAGTGGGGGGTGGGAGAGAGGAGGAGGGAGAGTGGGAGGGGGGGAAAGGAGGGGAAATGGGGAAAAGGGAGGGGGGAAAGGGAAAGGGGAATGGGGAGGAGGGAACAAAGGGAAAAAGGTGAGAGAGTGAATGAAGGGGAGGTAGGAAGGTTGGGAGAGAGGAGGACAACAATAATTGTTTAACTGTGATAATAACGATAGTAATAACGATAACGATAGTAGATGATGATGATGAGTATGATGAGTATGATGAGTATGATGATGATGATGATGATGATGATGATGATGATGATGATGATGATGATGATGATGATGATGATGATGATGATGATGATGATGATGATGATGATGATGATGATGATGATGACGATGATGATGATGATGAAGATGACAATAATGATAACAATAATTACGACAGTGGTGATGATAATAATTACAAAATAATATTTCCCCTTAGTAAATATGGATAAATAAATAAGTATTAAAAAATCCGACGAAAATACAGACAGAAAAAAACAAAAAAACAAAAACAGGCCAACCAATAAACAATCCCGAAATAAGGAAAAGTAAAAAAAAAAAAAAAGAAAAAAAAAGGAAAATTAATTAGAAAGAAAATGGGCAAAAACCCCACCCAGGACCTCGGTCGGACGTACCCTCAGGTCACGGGAGAAGTAAGACGTACCAGGTAAAAAGAAAAAAGAAAAAAAAAATCGACTGTAAGCGAGACTGAAAATTCAATCTTGAGGACGAGCAGATTAACTTTTCTTGCGAAGAGAGAGAAAGAGAGAGAGGGAGGGAAGGAGAGAGAGGGAGGGAAGGAGAGAGAGGGAGGAAAGGAGAGAGAAGGAGAGAGAGGGAGAAAAGGAGAGAGGAGAGATAGATAGGTAGATAGATAGACAGAGAGAGAGAGAGAGAGAGAGAGAGAGAGAGAGAGAGAGAGAGAGAGAGAGAGAGAGAGAGAGAAAGAGAAAGAGAAAGAGAAAGAGAAAGAGAGAGAGAGAGAGAGAGAGAGAGAGAGAGAGAGAGAGAGAGAAAGTTCCTCCAATTCCAAGGAGGAGACATCACCTTGCACTTTTGCCAGTCTTAAGGTTAAAAATGCTCTCTTTCTCGCTTGGAACTTCTACTGCTCTACTTTACTTGATTTCTCTTCTTCTCTCTTCTTCTCCCCCTCCTCCTTCACCGTTTCCTCTCTTTTTTCCCCTCTGTTTCTCCTCCCTCCTCTTCTCCCCTCTTTCGTATGCTGGTCACGTTCTGCCTACATTTCCCCCTCCTTTGCCTCCTCTTGCCCATACTTCCGCTTCTCCCTTCTTTCTCCCCTGTTCGTTTCTCCTCTCCCTTTCTTCTCAGATTCCCCTCTCTTTAGTTTTTACATCCCTTTCCTTACATTTCATATTTGCATTTTTTTATTACGTTCTCTTCATTCCTCTAACTTTCTCTCTCCCCATCTACCTCACTATTCCCCCCCCCCACACACACACTAATCCCCTTATTCTTCCCCATCCCCTTCCCCTCCCCCAGCCCTTAAACCCCATTCCCCTCCCTCTCCCCCAGCCCTTAACCCCTTT
>NC_061852.1:19498145-19503145 GCF_019202785.1 Penaeus chinensis | reverse complement strand
CCCCCCTCCCCATCCCCTTCTCCCTCCTTTCTGCTCCCTCCATCCTTACCTTCTCCCCCACTCACCTCCCCCCATCCCCACCTTCTCCCTCGTACCCCCCCAACATCCCTTAAAACAACCACCATCACCCCCTACCACCCCACCCACGACCCCTCTGACGACCCCATCCCCCACCCCCTCCCCCACCCCCGCCCCCACTCGAGCACACATCCGCACATGATGATAAAAAGAAAATCTCAGGAAAAGCCACCAAGGCAAGCCCCGGTTCCTGGATTTGGAATATTCCAACCACGGTTCCCGGGACAGGTTTCTAGCGCCCGACCCAGCATAGGAAGTGGGGAGACGGAGGGGGGGACGGGAGGAGGGAGAGAAGGGGGAGAATGGAGGAAGAGGGGAGAAAGGAGAAAAAGGAGAGAAAGGAGAAAAAGGGGAGAAAGGAGGAAGAGAAGAGGAAGGGAAAGTTGAGAAAGGAGGAGGGAGAGAAGGGGGAGAGAGGAGGAAAAGGGGAGAAAGGAGGAAGAGAAGAGGAAGGGAAAGTTGAGAAAGGAGGAGGGAGAGAAGGGGGAGAAAGGAGGAAGAGGGGAGAAAGGAAGAAGAGAAGAGGGAGGGAAAGTTGAGAAAGGAGGAGGGAGAGAAGGGGGAGAAAGGAGGAAGAGGGGAGAAAGGAAGAAGAGAAGAGGGAGGGAAAGTTGAGAAAGGAGGAGGGAGAGAAGGGGGAGAAAGGAGGAAGAGGGGAGAAAGGAAGAAGAGAAGAGGGAGGGAAAGTTGAGAAGGGAGGAGGAAGTGAAGGAAAAAGGAGGAAGAGAAGACGAAGGTGAAGATGGGAGAAGGGAGGAAGGAGAGAAGAGGAGAAAGGAGGAAGGGGTGTGACAGAGGGGAATAAGGGATGAGGGAGAGAATAGGAGAAAGGAAGAGGAGGAGAGAATGGGAGAAAGGAGGAAGAGGAGAGAGGGGGAAAGAGGAGAAAGGAGGAGGGAGAGAAGGTGAGAAAGAAGGAAGAGGAGATAGAGGGGAACCAGGAAGGAGGAAGAGGAGGGTAGAAAGAAGGAAGAGGAGATAAAGGGGAAGAGGAAAAAAATAGGAGGGGGAGAAGGGTAGAAAGAAGGAGGGGGAGATAGAGGGGAACAAGGGAGAAGGACGAGGAGGTTAAAAAGGAGGAAGAGGAAAAAGAGGGAAAGAGGAGAAAGGAGGAGGGAGATATGGGGAGAAAAGAGGAAGAGGAGAGAGAAGGAAAGAAGGGGAGAAAGGAGGAGGAGAGGGGAAATCGGGAGATGAGAGACAAAGAGAGACAGAACAAACAGAAGGGAAGAGGAAGATAGAAAGGGGGGGGGATAGGAGGTGGGGAGAATGAGGCAAAGAAGAGAAGAGGGAGAGAGATGGGAGAAGGATGAGATGAGAAAGACGAGGAAGATGGAGAAAAAGAGAGAGAATGGGAGAGAAGGAGAGAAGAGTAGGGAAATGGAGGAGAGAAAAGAAGAGAAAAATGAAAAGGAGGTGAAGGTAAGTCAAAGAAGAAACTGAATGAATGGTGGAAGTACAGAAGACGGTGAAGATGAAAAAGGAAAACAGGAAGAAGAAATAGAGACACATTAAAAAAAAAGCAATAAACGGAATATATACCCAAACCAAACAGCAACACCAAAGACGGGAGAAAATGAAGAAAAAGGTTGAAGAAAAAAAGAACAAAGAAAAAAATGGAAAGAGAAAGGAAGAGAAAAAAAGAGGAAAACAAGTAAAAAGAAAAAAAACAAAGAAAGAATAAAAGCAACAAATAAGAACAAAAAAAAAAATATATATATATAGAAGAGAGAATTAGAAGATTTTAGAAAACCAAACAATAAAGAAGAAAAAAAGAAGAAACAAGAAAGAAAGAAAAATGAAAGCAGACAAGCGAAAGAAGAAGGAAGAGCATCTCGACCGCAGCCTCCGCCGTGTTGGCCAGGCAGGTGTGGATAATTAGGGTTTGATCAATGGCATTATTTTGATAACATGGACTCGAACTTTGGCCGAGGGAGCGAAGGAGGGGTGGGGGGAGGGGAGAAGGAGGGGTGGGATGAGGGGAGGAGGAGGGGTGGGAGGGGTGGGAGGAGGGGAGAAGGAGGGGTGGGAGGAAGGGAGAAGGAGGGGTGAGAGGAGGGAAGAAGGAGGGGTGGAAGGAGGGGAGGAGGGGTGGGAGGAGGGGAGAAGGAGGGGTGGAAGGAAGGGGAGAAGGGGGGGTGGAGTAAGGAAGCGTAGGGGGGGGGGTAAAGTAGGCGGGTGGGGAAGGGGAAGAGGAGGAAGTGTAGAGAAGGAGGAGGATAGGTACGTGGGAGGAAGGGTAGTGGGGGATAAAGTAGGGGAATGGGCGAGAGGAAGAGATGGAGACAAGGGACAGGAAGGTAGGGAAGAATAAACGAAAAGGCCCGAACGACGAGAACGCAATAAGAAAAACTGAAATGAGAAAAAGAAACAAAACACGAGATATCGCGAATGAAGGAAGGGATTCAGATATCCACAAAAGAACTTCATTTGCTCAGTAATAATATCACGTGCATTATGATGGAAGCGAAAGAGGAGGGAAAGAGGGAGAAGATGGAGATGGAGATGAAGATGAAAATAGAGAGAAAAGAGAAGAGGGGAAGAAATGCGGTCGAGGGAGAGACGGGTAGAGAGAGAAATTGAGAAGCTGAGAGAGAAAACGAGAGAGAACAAGAGAGAGAGAGAGAGAGAGAGAGAGAGAGAGAGAGAGAGAGAGAGAGAGAGAGAGAGAGAGAGAGAGAGAGAGAGAGAGAGAGAGAGAGAGAAAGAGAGGAGAAACCAGACGAACGCCCGACCTAGATCTACAGAGTCAGACAAATCGACCTACCGAACAACTGCCAGCCAGCCAGCCAGCCAGCCAGCCAGCCAACCAGACAAACAGACAGACAGGCAGACAGAAAGACAGAGGAAGACACCGAGGGACAAGCCAGCGCGAGAAACGGCGATACCCAAAACTAATCACGCTGACACGCTCCCGCCGTCTCTCGCAGATCAATGGCTGAAGGTGAGAAACGAGCGCAAAGTGACCCCACAGCCCTATTGTGTCGCCTACAGGAGCGCGGGCGAGGGGCAGCGTGACGGCCGAAGGAGAATGGAAAGAGGAAAGGATTAAAAAAGGATACGTGAGGTGGATCGGAGAGGGGGAGGCAAGGAGGGTAGAGGGCGGAGGGGGAGGGAGGTAGAGGGCGGAGGGGGAGGGAGGGTAGAGGGCGGAGGGGGAGGGAGGGTAGAGGGCGGAGGGGGAGGGAGGGAAGAGGGCGGAGGGGGAGGGTGGAGGGAGGAAGGGGATAGATAAAAGAGAAGGATATAATAATCTTCTTGGTCTATTCTTCCCCAGGTCACAAAAGGTGATTCTACCTGGCCAGCCAACTTCGATCTAGAACACAAGGGACGTATCGGACATTTTCTTAACACCCTGCGTGGAATCATTATTCGTAAACTACAGTGACTATGTACATGCATACATGCATGCATGCATACATACATACATACATACATACATACATACATACATACATACACATACACACACACACACACACACACACACACACACATACACACACACACACACACACACACACAAACATATATGTGTGCGCGTGTGTGTGTGTGTGTGTGTGTGTGTGTGTGTGTGTGTGTGTGTGTGTGTGTGTGCGCGTGTGTGTGTGTGTGTGTGTGTGTGTGTGTGTGTGTGTGTGTGTGTGTGTGTGTGTGTGTGTGTGTGTGTGTGTGTGTGTGTGTGTGTGTGTGTGTGTGTGTGTGTGTGTGTGATCTAATAGGTACATTAAATATTGAAACCACAGATGATGATTAAGACGAAGGCGCATGAAGTTGCATCATGATTAGAACAATCCAGAGCTGTTTATGCTAAATGCATAAAATATCAGGTTATGAGATGCATCTCCCTTTGAATCGAGAAAAAATACCATTACCATTATTGTCATAATTTGATTAACGATACTGAATATAATCTCGCGTTGTTAGTTCTAATGTGATCGCACTTAACTTTAAAAATGAGAAAAAAAAGAAAACGACACGCACCCTGTCACCAGAATTTATAGACATATCACACCTGCATTTAAGCTAAATAAATACCATAATATCTAGCCAACATACATCCAGAGAGAGAGAAACGGGCGACACTCAATCAAACTCACACGCAGACAAACAGACACAACCACACACACACACACACGAATATGTCTTGGACAAACAGACAGACCATCTGACACGGACTGACAACTGCGCCTGAGTAATAAACACGCACGCCTCCCTAATGAAACCAACCCGCATCCCGATCAATAGCTTAGCTACTTCCCACCTCCCGTCGAAACGGCTCCTGCGGGACATCTCCGGGTCAAGAGCGAATCGGGGAAATAGACGTTTGGCTATAAGTGGAAATAAGTAAATGAATATATATATATATATATATATATATATATATATATATATATATATATATATAAATACATCATACATAAATATAAATATAAATATAAACATAAATATAAACATATATATATATGAATATATATACATATATAAATATAAATATATATATAAAAATATAAATATATATACACATATATATATAAATATACATATATATAAAAACATACATATATACATAAAAATATACATATATATAAATATAAATATATATATATATATATATATATAAATACATCATACATAAATATAAATATAAATATAAACATAAATATAAACATATATATATGAATATATATACATATATAAATATAAATATATATATGAAAATATAAATATATATACACATATATATATAAATATACATATATATAAAAACATACATATATATATAAAAATATACATATATATAAATATAAATATATATATATATATATATATATATATATATATATATATATATACACACACACACACACACACACATATATATATATATATATATATATATATATATATATATATATATA
>NC_061852.1:19488145-19493145 GCF_019202785.1 Penaeus chinensis | reverse complement strand
TGGATAAACAGAAAAGGGAGGTATACTAAAACGTGACACAAGAAAAAAGTGAAAAAAAATGAGAAATACCAGCAAAGTACAGACGGAGAGCACGCACGCGCACACACACACACACACACACACACACACACACACACACACACACACACACACACACACACACACACACACACACACACACGCCAAACCAACCAACACACAAACAAGCACACCTCCAAAACAAAGAATCAAGCACACCGGCGACAATGCGCGAAATACCAGCAAAGTACAGTCGGAGAGCAAACAAGGGAGATGGAGACGGCAAACACCTAAGGATCACAACACACAAACAAACGGAGAAGAATGCAAACAAATATCGATGAGCCGAGCAAACACAGGCAATCGGGCGGAAGGCAAAGAAAACAAAGAAAGGTCAAAAGAGGGATGTGAGTGGGAGAGAGAGGGAGAGGGAGGCAGAGGGAGAGGGAGAGGGAGAGGGAGGACGAGAGAGAGAGAGAGAAAGGGAGGGGAGGAGAGAGAGAGAGAGAGAAAGAGAGAGAGAGAGAGAGAGAGAGAGAGAGAGAGAGAGAGAGAGAGAGAGAGAGAGAGAGAGAGAGAGAGAGAGAGAGAGAGAGAGAGAGAGAGAGAGGACAGACAGACGAAAAAAAAAAGGCCTACAACCACTTCCACTTCCTTCTCCCCCACCTCCACCTTATCCACCGCCTTGACCTCCACCTCCACCTTCAAAGAAGAGATGAAACCAGACGTCGCCATCTCGCAAGGAGGTTCCCGAGGCTAACCCCCACGAGACGAGGTTGGGAGAGGTTGATATATCAGGTCAAATCCGGCTGAGTGGAAGAGCCTATCACTGGGTCCTTCGGCTGTTCCCTTGGGCCTACGCTGCCCCACTCTTGTAATTTAAGGGGTGAAGGTGTCTCTCAGTTACATAGGGGGGGGGGGGGGGGAGGAAATAGGTGAGGGAGGAAGGAAGGAGGTGAAGGAGGGAGGATGGTAGTGAAAGAGGAAGGAAGGAGGAAGGGAGGACGGTGGTGAAGGAGGGAGGAAGGAGGTGAAGGAGGGAAGGAGGGTGATGAGGGAGGGAGGAAGGAAGTGATGGAGGGAGGAAGTTGAAAGAGAGAGGGAGATAGGAGGTGGAAAAATAAATAAAAAACTGGAAGTAGAAGAATAAGGTGGAGGAAGGAGGTGGAAGAAAAAGGAAGGGGGAATGCAGAAGGGTGTAGTTGAAGGAAATGGAGGTGGAAGAAGGAGAAAGAATAAAGGTGCTGGAGAAAGGAGGAAGATAGGAGGAAATAACTGGAAGAATGTAGTGGATGATAGATGCAGAGGAAAGGTGGAAGATAAAGAGATGGAAAGGTGAGGATGATGGAGACAAAAATGACGAAGAAAACAAGAAGGGAAAGGAAGAGGAAGAGGAAGAGGTAAAAAAAAAGAGGAGGAAGGGTAGTAAGAGGAAGACACATAACACATAAGCATAACAAAGAAGACTCAAAAAAAAAAAAAAAAAAAGTAATAAGGACCTAAGACCGGAAAGGAAAAAGGAGGTCCCGATACTTGCAGAACAGGAATAGAAAACCAAACGAAAAAACACAATAACAGAAGAAAGAAAAGAACGGAGAGGAAAATGAAAATAAGCAGGGAATTAAGACCGAAAAATGGCACAAGAAGGGAAACGATAAAGCGGAGATATATAGCCACAATCACCGTAAAGAGCCACGTCCGTCATGATACTAAAAGTACTTCACCTTCATCGGATTCTGTCACACTCCACTTCGACCTTTAGGAAGGAGGGGAGGGAGGGGGGAGAGAGGGAGGGGGGGAGAGAGGGAGGGGGGGGAGAGAGGGAGGGGGGGAGAGAGGGAGGGGGGGAGAGAGGGAGGGGGGAAGAGAGGGAGGGGGAGAGGGGAAAGGGAAGGGGAAAAAAGAGAGTGGAAAGAGAGGGAGGGGGGAGGGGAGAGAGAAAGGAAGGAAAAACAGACAGTGAGGAAAGAGGGAGGGGGGGAGGGAAGAGGGGAAGAGGAAGGAGAGAGGGGGAGAGTAAAGAGGGAGAGGGGAGGAAGGGAAGGAGGGAAAGGGCGAAAGGAGGGGAGAGAGGGATAGAAATAAGGATTTAGAAAAAACAACAACAACAACAAGGTGGAGAAAGAGAGAGTGGAACGAGAATAAGATACGGAACAAATGAGAGATGGGACAACGAAAACAAGAGCACAGACTTAAAAAGACAAACTGTGAAAAAGGAAAAATAGGGAGACGAAATACACCCCCCCCCCCCTAAAAATATATATATTTATCCTAAATGGCTAATGGACCATAAGCCGAGGCAATTTCAGCCTAACTAGCTTACTAGTGACACCTGCCGAGGGCCCTTGAAATCCGAGACAAATGGCCGGTTCTTCCTTTTGTATAGTTAATCAACCACTTTGTAAGTACTCGTCTTCTCGCTCCCTTTCTCTGCTCTCCTTTGTTCTCTGTCTCTCCGTTTTCCGCTTCTCGTTTTTTTTTTCTTTTTTTCTTTTTTCTTTTTCTTTTTTTTTTTGGTTAGAATGCCTGTGGAGGGAGGGAGGGAGGGAGGGAGAAGTAGGAAGAGAGAGAGAGTATGAGAGAGAGACTGAGAGAGACTGTGAGAGAGAGAGAGAGAGAGAGAGAGAGAGAGAGAGAGAGAGAGAGAGAGAGAGAGAGAGAGAGAGAGAGAGAGAGAGAGATAGAGAGAGGGAGGGAGGGAGAGAGAGAGAGAGAGAGAGAGAGAGAGAGAGAGAGAGAGAGAGAGAGAGAGAGAGAGAGAGAGAGAGAGAGAGAGACAGAGAGAGAGAGAGAGGGAGAGAGAGAGAGAGAGAGAGAGAGAGAGAGAGAGAGAGAGAGAGAGAGAGAGAGAGAGAGAGAGAGAGAGAGAGAGAGAGAGAGAGAGAGAATGAGAGAGAGAGAGAGAGAGAATGAGAGAGAGAGAAAGATGGACAGAGAGAGAGAGAAAGATAGACAGAGAATGCGAGTGAAACCGAGAGAAGATCTGGAAAAAAAACCTAGAAAACTAGACACTCACCGAAAGAAAAAGTAACAACCTCCCCCCCCCCCCCCCCCCCCCAAAAAAAAAGGAAAAGCGACCCAAGCCAAGAGAGAAAATGAAGTCCTTGAACGCAACCAAAGTATTAACGTGGAGACTCCTCGCCAAGTGCCTGCCTATTGTAGTCTTGATGAAGGACGAAGACCAAAGGACGAGGAGGAGGTTTTCCGCTTTTTCTTCTTCTTCTTTTCTTTTTTTTTGAAAAGAGGAAGACGAAGGGGAGGAGGAGAAAGAGGAGGAGGAAGAGGGGGAAGAGGGGGATGAGGAGGAAGAGGAGGGAGGAGAAGGATGAGGGGGAGGCAGATGAGGAAGATGAAGAAGAGGAAGAGGAGGAAGAAGAGTGGAAGGAAGAAGAAGAAGAAGAAGAAGAGGAGGAGGAGAAGAAAGAGGAGGATGAGGAGGAAGAGATGGGGGGGAGAAGGAGGAGGAGGATAAGGAGGAGGGGGAGGCAGATGAGGAAGAGGAAGAAGAGAATGATGATAAGGAGGAGGAGGCAGATGAGGAAGAGGAAGAAGAGGAGGAGGAAGAAGAGTGGAAGGAAGAAGAAGAAGAAGAAGAAGAAGAAGAAGAAGAGGAGGGGGAAGAGGAAGAAGAGGAAGAAGGTGAGGAGGAGGATAAGGAGGAGATAGATGAAGAATAGCAAAAAGAAGAAGAGGAGGAGAAGAAGAAGAAGAAGAAGAAGAGCAAAAGGAGGAGGAAGAGGAAGAGGAAGAGGAGGAGGAGGAGGAGGAGGAGGGAAGGGAGTTCTCTGAGTGTAGTTAAAAGGACGCGAACAAGGGCGCTAATATCCTTGATTATGTTTGGGTTGGCAGTCCGGGAGGTGAACCCACGCCGGCCTTTTGTGTTTGTTCTTGTGCTGAGATCATGGCGGGAAGGGGGGGAAGAGACAGGGAGGGAGGGAGGGAGGAGAAGGGAATGAGGAGAGCATGGGAGGGAAGGAGGGAGGGGAAAGGATAGGAGACAGGGAGAGAGGGAGGGGGAAGGAGAGGAAACAGGGAGGGAGGGAGGGGAAAGGATAGGAGACAGGGAGGGAGGGAGGGGAAAGGAGAGGAGACAGGGAGGAAGGGAGGAGAAGGGAATGAGGAGAGCATGGGAGGGAAGGAGGGAGGGGAAAGGAGAGGAGACAGGGAGGAAGGGAGGGTGGGAATGAAAGGAGGGAGGGGAAGGGAATGAGGAGAGCATTGGAAGGAAGGAGGGAGGGGAAAGGAGAGGAGACAGAGAGGGAGGGAGGGAGGGTGGGAATGAAAGGAGGGAGGGGAAGGAGATAAGGAGAGAAAGGGAAGGAAAGGAAGGTGGAGAGGAGAGGACGGGAGAAGGAGAGAGAGGGATGGGAAAGAAACAAAAGGGGGGGGGGGGGGGAGCGAGGGAGGAAGGGGAAGGGACGAAGAAAAACAGAGAGGAAGGAAGGAAAGGGGGGTGGAGAAGAGATGGGAAGAAAAGAGGAGAGAGAGAGAAGGGAGGGAAAGAGGACAGGGAGGGAAAAAGGGGAAGGTGAAGGGAGGAGAGGAAGCAGAGAGGTAGGAAAGGAAGGGCAGAAAGAGATATGGAGAGGGAGGGAAAGGAGGGAGAGAGGGAGGGAGGGGGAGGGGAGACGAAGGCTTAAGGGAAACTCTGAGTATGATGAATTACTTGCAATCTTATGCACATTACTCTGGATTGGGAGCGGGAGATTGCGCTGGGAAATATGGCGGGAGAAAAATCCAAAATCGAGAGTTTGTTCCAAATTTCTCAATGCTCATCCATTTTGAAAAATGAATGAATATACATACATAAATAAATAAATAAATACATAAACATACACACATATATATGTGATATATATATATATATATATATATATATATATATACACACACACACATATATATAATACATGTGAATATATATGTACATAATGTATAACTCTCTCTCTCTCTCTCTCTCTCTCTCTCTCTCTCTCTCTCTC
>NC_061852.1:19475645-19478145 GCF_019202785.1 Penaeus chinensis | reverse complement strand
GAAAAAGATTTTTTAATTACACAGAACACACAAAAGATAAACATCACACAATAAAACTAAGAACAAGCATCAACTTGCCCCGAAGTGAACCAGCGCCAAATGGTCAGCAGAGGTCACTTCAGGCCGCCTTAGGTCAACAGAGAGTAGCGATCGTTGTTCCTCTGGCAATACGTCGGGAGTGGTGTCAAGCGAGAGTCTAAACGGAGGTCGAGGTTTGCAAGTAAACAATGCTCAATTGATCTCGGTTTTGCGGCCATTTGGGGGCGTTCATTGAGGCGTTGTTGTTGTCTTCCTTGTTTTGCGTGTGGGCTATTTTCTTCACATATTCGGTTCTCGGATTATATATATATATATATATGTGTGTGTGTGTGTGTGTGTGTGTGTGTGTGTGTGTGTGTGTGTGTGTGTGTGTGTGTGTGTGTGTGTGTGTGTGTGTGTGTGTGTGTGTAATGAATTAAATTTTACTTATTCTTTTCATCGCCATAGTCTTAATCATCACCATCACCATAACTAATCCTCATCATCATCATCCCCCATGGTCACCCCTATCATCATAACCGTAATATTCATCTCCATCAGTGCCTGGCAAAGTTTCTTCACAGCTACTCTACAACTAGCAATACAAAACAAAATCTAGAAATCGTCTCACAAGCTGCCCATCTACCACTGTATCTTCTTATCAATCTTTATTTACACGATTACATCATTCGAATCTGTAAATGAGGCTTCGAAACCCTCCCAAAAAGGGTCGCACTATTCGGATGTTCGAGACGAGTTATGCCTATGACTATGCCCTTTCATCCATAGCTTGTTTGTCTTAATAATGCAGATGGGTCTCTTTCAGTGTCTAAGGCAAGATGGAAATACGTTATCGCTTCCTAAAAATACATATAATTTTTGACAGAGCTTGATGGTTTGGTTTAAAAAACCCTCAAGGCATCTCAAAGAACTCTATTCATAAAATGTATCATTCATATCAGCTTGTTCCTGGGAAGTTTCGGGAAGTTTTGTAGGCCTCACCATTAACAATATTTATAAAAGATACCGTTCACATCAACCGAACTTGTGTTTGGTCCTGGGATATTTTAGAGACAGCGTAAGTGAAAAAGGCTGATTTATGTGCGTAAACACTGCAGACAAAGAGCTACATTGAAGACGATTTTAAGGCATGAGTGAATGGGCGTATTTGGTTTTCTTTCCGAGGATTATGTACTCATGTATTAATTCAGCTGTGGACCTTTCGAAGGAAAACACAGGCAGATGAATGAACCAAAGAAATAAAAAACGAAAATGGTGTGCGACTATATAAACATTAATATATATATATATATATATATATATATACATATATATATATTTATATGCGTATATCTACTTATCTAACCATCTGTATATCTATCTATTAATCTATTTGTATACCTATATATCTGTCAGGATACATACCTATCTATCTACCAATATATATATATATATATATATATATATATATATATATATATATACGGTATATATATAACCATACACATACACACACGAGACGCTACAAACACAAATACACACATACAGCATACTCCCTTACACTCGTGCACACATCCCACTTTCAGTCACACAAACACACACGCAATGTCGCATCGCCTTACATGACAAGCTATTCTGGCATCGTGCATGACAATAGGTTTGTGACGAAAATATACACTGACTCGAAAAAGGACAATAACACTAATCCTGAGATCATGCTAATACTGATTATGATGCGACGAACAGCAATAATAGTGACTGGGATATTGCGATGATGCAAAATGTAATTGTGTGATGACAGGGAAATGGTAGTGATGCCAAAATAGAATGTGATTGCGGCAGGAATTCTAATTGTGATGATCAACACATTTAATGGTGATGGTAGTAGTGGCAATGGTAATGCTGCTGATGATAGTGGAAGTAATAATGATATTTTTTTTATTGGTGATGTTGATGGTGATGATGAGGGAAACAATAATGAAGATGACGATAACAATAATGCCAATAACGGCAATTTAAACAAAAACAATAACGGTAATGATACTAACGTTGGTAATAGTGATTAGAAGTAGTATCTATATGCATGGATGGATATATATATATATATATATATATATATATAAACACAGAGAGAGAGAGAGAGAGAGAGAGAGAGAGAGAGAGAGAGAGAGAGAGAGAGAGAGAGAGAGAGAGAGAGAGAGAGAGAGAGAGAGAGAGAGAAAGAGAGAGAGAGAGGCTTAAGAGCGAGATGATCGTATTTTTTATCTCTCTCTCTCCCCTCTCTTTCTCCCTCCCTCTCCCTCTCGCGCGGCCTCAGATGCACACCTCACATACCTCCATTGTGATGTCGGCGCTTCTAAATTTAGCACAGCAATTATGGACGTAATTAAAACCGAGACGCTGAGCTCCTGGCCGCTTGGAGAGCTTTTCTTGAAATAATATCCGCCTAAGACAGCGTTTATATCCGCCCAAGAAGGTGGTA
>NC_061852.1:19463145-19470645 GCF_019202785.1 Penaeus chinensis | reverse complement strand
TCTCTCTCCTTCACACTCACTCTCACTCTCTCGTATGTTCTATTTTTCCCTTTTTTTTTATACTTCTCTGCCCTTTCTTCCCCTGCCCCTTTCATCTCCCATTCCCTATGAA
The DNA here is from genome assembly GCF_019202785.1 of Penaeus chinensis. NCBI lineage: Eukaryota > Metazoa > Arthropoda > Malacostraca > Decapoda > Penaeidae > Penaeus > Penaeus chinensis. The sequence goes on along the minus strand of NC_061852.1, from coordinate 19,470,533 downwards.
CTCTATGACCTTATAACTCCCCCCCCTCCCCTCCTCCAACCCTCTCGCCCTTCTAAACAAGACCAGTCAATGCATCCAGAAGGACTTGCTCATGCTATAGTCTAGCGCCACGTAAGGTAGAGCTGCTAAAGAATAGCGGTCAAGGCAATCGAGCGGTCGCGTTTCATTAAACAGAGGGGGCTCGTGACCGCGTTCGAAAAGAGGGGAGGGGGGGGGGAGTAGTTTTGATTAGGGAGGAGGGTGAAGGTGAGGGTGAGGGTGAGGGTGAGGGTGAGGGTGAGGGTGAGGGTGAGGGTGAGGGTGAGGAGGAGGAGGAAGTGGAGGGTGGGTGGGTGGGTGGGGGGGGGATCCAGCTAGCCGTCTCTTACGTGCTTGGGTTTACATTGGTGTTGATTACGGGGGAGGCGAGACGCTACCTATATCTATTTATCTATCTATCAATCTTTTTTATATATATAGAGAGAGAGTGTGAGTGAGTGAGTGAATGAGAGAGAGAGAGAGAGAGAGAGAGAGAGAGAGAGAGAGAGAGAGAGAGAGAGAGAGAGAGAGAGAGAGAGAGAGAGAGAGAGAATAACTGAGATTGAGATTGATGGCTAGCCTACCTAGTGAAGCGTTTATTTTCCTGAATGTCGTACCCCCCCCCCTTTCTCATACTTATCTCCCGTTGAAAATCAAGAAGAATGACTATTGATGATGGACTCCTTAGAGACTCGCATTTTTTCTGATTTTTCCATTCTCTCTCTCTCCACGTGTCCATTTGCATTTTCTCTTTCTTTCGTTTATTATTTTTTTCGTTATCTTTCTCTCTGTCTCTCTGGTCCCCCCCCCCCTCTCTCTCTCTCTCTCTCTCTCTCTCTCTCTCTCTCTCTCTCTCTCTCTCTCTCTCTCTCTCTCTCTCTCTCTCTCTCTCTCTCTCTCTCTCATACCCCTACTCTCTTAATCTTCCAGAATATATCGGCTGTTCTCCCCGTCAAAAGAAACAATCTAATTTAAAGATCAAGCGAAATTATATACATTATGCAATACTATCTTGTCAGACTATATTTCATACGTAATGAGGTTACTGTGCACTGCCCATTATATCAAGCTATAAAAATATATACAAAAATCTGATCTAAATCTAATCAATTAACCTGTTTATTCTTATCGCTATGCAGTATGCTGTGTTTTTTTTTTTGTTTTTTTTTTCTCTTGCTTTTAGTTCTTTTATTTTTATCAATAGTTTCTCTATTATATATCTATTCCTCTCTATCCTCATCTTCTTAGACTTCGTTTTCTTCCCCCTTCTTTTCTTTATTTTACCTTTTATCATCATCTCCCTTTTTCTCTCTTCCTCTCTCTCCATTACAGAAATCCCGACTTTCAAAATCGCCTGAGCCCGATTTGGGTTATCTACCTCAGACAGCCACTGGGGGTTGCTGACCTCCCCACTACTCCCCTCCCTTCTTTTCCCTATTCTTGTCTCTGTCTCTGTCTCTCTGTCTCTGTCTCTCTGTCTCTCTGTCTCTCTGTCTCTGTGTCTCTGTGTCTCTGTGTCTCTGTGTCTCTGTGTCTCTGTGTCTCTGTGTCTCTGTGTCTCTGTGTCTCTGTGTCTCTGTGTCTCTGTGTCTCTGTGTCTCTGTGTCTCTGTGTCTCTGTGTCTCTGTGTCTCTGTGTCTCTGTGTCTCTGTGTCTCTGTGTCTCTGTGTCTCTGTGTCTCTGTGTCTCTGTGTCTCTGTCTCTGTGTCTCTGTCTCTGTGTCTCTGTCTCTGTGTCTCTGTGTCTCTGTCTCTGTGTCTCTGTCTCTGTGTCTCTGTGTCTCTGTCTCTGTGTCTCTGTCTCTGTGTCTCTGTCTCTCTCGCTCTGTCTCTCTCGCTCTGTCTCTCTCTCTCTGTCTCTCTCTCTCTGTCTCTCTCTCTCTGTCTCTGTCTCTCTCTGTCTCTGTCTCTCTCTGTCTCTGTCTCTCTCTGTCTCTGTCTCTCTCTGTCTCTGTCTCTCTCTGTCTCTGTCTCTCTCTGTCTCTGTCTCTCTCTGTCTCTCTGTCTCTCTGTCTCTCTGTCTCTCTGTCTCTCTGTCTCTCTGTCTCTCTGTCTCTCTGTCTCTCTGTCTCTCTGTCTCTCTGTCTCTCTGTCTCTCTGTCTCTCTGTCTCTCTGTCTCTGTCTCTGTCTCTGTCTCTGTCTCTGTCTCTGTCTCTGTCTCTGTCTCTGTCTCTGTCTCTGTCTCTGTCTCTGTCTCTCTCTCTCTCTCTCTCTCTCTCTCTCTCTCTCTCTCTCTCTCTCTCTCTCTCGCTCTCGCTCTCTCTATCCCATACTCTCTATTTTTTAATTCCCTTCCCAACTTATCCCTCTTCTCTTCCCTCTTCCTACTGCCTTCCCTTTCTTTCTTCATTATTTCCCTCAATCACTTTTTATTTCCCTGCACCTATTTCTTCTCTACCTGTTACCCTCCCCCATCCCTCTCCTCTTTCTCTCCCATCCCCATCTCCTTTCTCATTTCCCTCCAAATCCCCATCTCTTTCCCCTTCTCCATCTTTACCTAATCTCTATCTCATTCTCTTCCTCTCCCTTATTCCCCATTTCATTCCTCTCCCTCCTCCCTCTCCTTTCCTATCCTATCTCCCTCTTCCCTCTCTTCCCCTGCCTTATTCCCCATTTCACTTCTCTCCTTCCTCCCTCTCCCTCCCTACTCCACCTCCCTCCTCTCCCCCCTCCCTCCTCCCCCCTCCCTCCCCCAACTTCCATTCTCCCCCTCCCCACACCTTAGTTGCGTGAAGTAGCTTAGGTCACTCTCTCCCTAGGCCTAAGGAATTGAAGATGGATCATTCGCCCTTTGTTCAGGTTTCCTTTCTCTCTCTCTTTCTTTCTCGAAGTGAAAAGAAGATGGAAGAGAGGAGAGACAAAGGAGAGAGAGAGAGATAATTAAGGTTGAGGAATAAATGGGAAAATAGGGGGAGAGAGAAACGAAAATAAGAGGGAGTGGGATCGAAAGAAAGTAAGAAAGTGGGGGGGGGGAGAGAGAGAGAGAGAGAGAGAGAGAGAGAGAGAGAGAGAGAGAGAGAGAGAGAGAGAGAGAGAGAGAGAGAGAGAGAGAGAGAGAGAGAGAGAGAGAGCGAAGAATGTAGAATAAATAAGGAGATGAGCTGAGAATTAAGAAAGAGAGAACTAGAAATAAAGGGGATATATAAAACAGAGACAACCCCTCCTCCCCTCTCCCTCTCTCTCCTTCCCCTTTCTCCCTCCGCAAAAGTGATCCTTTAGTCAAGAGTTTAGCATCAAGGATGTTATTCTAAACTCCTTCAGAGAGAGAGACCTGGGGAGAGAGGAGAGAGGGAAAAGGAGAAAGAGGAGAAAAGGAAGGAGGAAAAAGGGAGTGGAGCGAGGAGAGAGGAGAGAGGGAGAGTTGAAATGGGAAAAGGAAAGAAATAAGGAAGTGGAAGAAAAGGGGGGAGGGGGAGAAAGTAGGGGATGGAGAGGAAAGAAAAAAAAAGGAGAAAAGGGGAGAAGCAATAGAAAAGAGTGGGGAGGTAAAGGGGGCGAGAAGAGTAGGGAGAGGGAAAGGTTATAGGAGGGAAAGAGGAGGGGAGAAAGAAGGAGCGATCAGAGGGGGCAGAGGTGAGGGGAAGGGTGGGGAGGTTGACAAGAAGCAGTATACGACACAAAGGATCAAACCCTCTATTTAGTTCTCTTTCTTTGACCCCTCCTTCTTCCTCCCTTTTTCATCCTCCTCCTTCTTTCTCCTCCACCCTTCCCCTTCATCACTTCTTCCTCTTCCCTTCCCTTTCTCGCTCCTCTTCCTTTCTTTCCCCTTCCCTTTCTCGTCCCTCCTCCTCCTTCATCCTTATCTTACTTCGGTCTCCTTCCGTCTCCATCCTTCTTTATTCCCCTCCTTACTCCCTACTTCCTCCCCTCCTCCTCTCTTCTCCTTCCTCCTATCCCTTCCTCCTCCAGTCTCCTCTCTCCTTCCTTTTCCGCTTCTCCGATTCCAGAAAGAGTGAAAGAAAGGGGGTGGGAGACAAAGGGAGAAATACATGTAAGAAAAGGGAAACGGAAACAGGGTAACGGGATAGAAAAGGGGAAAAAAAGACAAAGAAAGAAGAGGTGAGGGAAATATGAGGAGAAGAGAGGGGAGATAGAGGGGAAAGGAAACAGAAAGGAAGATAAAAGAGATAGAGAGGGGGATAGAAAAGAGAAAACATGACAGAGAAAGAAGGAGAGGCGAGGGAAATATGAGGAGAAGAGAGGGTAGAGAGGGGAAAGGAAACAGACAGGAGGATAAAAGAGATAGAAAGGGAGAGAGACGAGAGGAGAAAGGGAAGAGGGGAGAGGGGAGAGGGGAGAGGGGAGAGGGGAGAGGGGAGAGGGGAGAGTGTGGAATGAGGGTAGCTGTAATGCTGTGTACAATGAACGCTATTCTGGATTACGTGTCAACGGCGAAGCGAAAGGCGTAATTGGAGGGAAACAAAGATAAAGAAGGAAAAGGGAATTTTGATAATGATGATTAGCAGAAAGAGGGGGATATTGGGAGGAAAATGGTAAAGGGGAAAGAATAAACTGGAAAAGAACCTTGCTAATGTTAGGAGGTAATATTGACGATGGTAATAATGCTGTTGATATTGATGATGATGGTGATGATGCTGGTGATAATGATGGTAAAGAGAAAGAGAAAGAAAAAGAGAAAGAGAAAGAGAAAGAGAGAGCGAGAGAGAGAGAGAGTGAGAGATAGAGAGAGAGAGAGAGAGTGAGAGATAGAGAGAGAGAGTGAGAGATACAGAGAGAGCGCGAAAAAAATCAGTAATAGCATATCTACTCTCAGAACAAAAATGTTCATAACTCATTACTCGAAAATATATTCTTTAATGGAGAAAGGGGAGAGAGAAGAGAGAGAGAAAAAAAAAGGGGAAGAATGGGGTTCAGAGTCTCATTCTGAGTATTGTGTTCTTCGGACTATGTGAAAATTTACGGCACATGCATGTAGCTAGCTATATCTATATTTACTATATAGATATTCTCCCTATCTATTTATTTATGTATCTGTTTCTCTCTCTCTCTCTTTTTCTTTCTCTGTCTCCTTCCTTTCTCTGTCTCCTTCCTTTCTCTCTCTCTCTCTCTCTCTCTCTCTCTCTCTCTCTCTCTCTCTCTCTCTCTCTCTCTCTCTCTCTCTCTCTCTCTCTCTCTCTCTCTCTCTCTCTCTCTCCTTCTCCTTCTCCTTCTCCTTCTCCTTCTCCTTCTCCTTCTCCTTCTCCTTCTCCTTCTCCTTCTCCTTCTCCTTCTCCTTCTCCTTCTCCTTCTCCTTCTCCTTCTCCTTCTCCTTCTCCTTCTCCTTCTCCTTCTCCTTCTTTCTCCTTATTTTATTACTTTTTCTCCTATATGTAACTATACATATTTACACTTACCCATACATTAAAAAAAATACCAAATTCATCTACGTATCATTTCGCATGAATCGAATAGGTGAAATAATTGGTAAACTGCCATCCCTCAGAATACAACACCGAAATTGGAACAACAAATTAAATTATAAAACACAAAATACAACAACAAAACCGAAAAACTGAATAACTTTTCTTTTGCAACCAATCTGCCCCCAAAACACGGTCAAAACTTACCCCCATAACGTAACCCAGCGAAGCCACGTACAACCACACCTGGCCACCAACACGTACCTGTAATCAAGGAAGCAGAGAAAAACGAGGTTAAAAACAACACCAACAACAACAAAAAAAGCAAAAAACAAAAAACAAATGAGAAACGGTGCGGTGGAGGGTACGATCTCGTTTATGTGAATTATGGAAGCCTGAATCCTTCGTTAGTGAGAAAATAGGTGAGAAATGCGAATGCTACGCGGGGAAAGGCGGCGGTGAACATTTGCGATAGTCTGGGGTACATTTTTATTTTATTTCATTTTATTTTTTTATTCTGAAAACGTGCATGAACATATACAACGGCTATGTATGCTTATATAGACAAGTACCTGTGTATGTATGCCTATGTATCTACGCGCACGCACGCACGCGCACGCACACCCACACACACACAGCTCCAAACCTACAAACACCTCCAGACACATACACACATACGCGCGTATAACGTACCCATACATGTATCCATATAGTTGTGTACGCACGTATGTATTGTTCCACGGAGACGCACGGATTTTTGTTTCTAAAGATTCTTACGGATTTACAATCTTGAAAAGAATAATGGACAGCGAGCTTCAGTCATTTTTAATCCTCGTCTTTAAAATCGTGCGTCAATACGATCCGATCCTCTGGTTATCTCCGTGTGAGTAATGTGGGGGAGAAAGCGGAGACAGGGAGGGGAGAGAGAGTGAAGTGGGGAATAAGGAAATGGGAAAAAAGGAGAGAGGAATGAGGAGGAGACAAAGGAAGAGGGGAATGGGGAGTAGAGAAAAAGGAGAGAGAAATGGGGGAAAATAGAAAAAGGAGAAAGAAATGGGGAGGAGAGAAAGGGAGAGGGGAATGGGGAGGAGAGAAAGGGAGAGGGGAATGGGGAGGAGAGAAAAGGAGATAGGAATAAGGAGGGAAAAGGTGAAAAAAGAATGAGGAAGAGAGGAATAGGGAGGACAGAAAAGGGTGTAAGTGAGAAAAGGGGAGGAAATGCGTGAAAAGAGAAAGGAATAACGATCTGGGTAAAAATATAATGAGAGGAGAGAGAGAGACAGAGAGAGACAGAGAGAGACAGAGAGAGAGAGAGAGAGAGAGAGAGAGAGAGAGAGAGAGAGAGAGAGAGAGAGAGAGAGAGAGAGAGAGAGAGAGAGAGAGATAGAGATAGAGATAGAGATAGAGAGAGAGAAAGAGAAAGTGAGAGAGAGAGAGAGAGAGAGAGAGAGAGAGAGAGAGAGAGAGAGAGAGAGAGAGAGAGAGAGAGAGAGAGAGAGAGAGAGAGAGGATACAAGAGTAGTGGACGGGAGGAGAGGGGGGGGGGGGTAAAGGATGACCCTAATCAAAAGACCGGAGATGGAAGGTGGCCGGACGGGGCAGAGAAGGGAGGCTGCAGAGATACAGAGAGGGAATGAAAGAGATCTGTATAAGCATGTATCAATGAATAAATAACTAGATGATTGTGTGTGTGTGTGTATATTATATATATATATATATATATATATATATATATATGTATATATATATATATATATATATATATACATATATATATACACACACACATACATATATACATATATATATATATATATATATATATATATATATATATATATATAGTGATATAGAGGGAGAGAGGGAGGGAGGGAAGGAGAGAGGGCGAGGGAGAGGGAGAGGGAGAGGGAAAGGGGGAGGGGGAGGGGAGAGAGAGAGAGAGAGAGAGAGAGAGAGAGAGAGAGAGAGAGAGAGAGAGAGAGAGAGAGAGAGAGAGAGAGAGAGAGAGAG
>NC_061852.1:19458145-19460645 GCF_019202785.1 Penaeus chinensis | reverse complement strand
AAAACGCGGAAATTTAAGTTGACGAAATGTTCTTTACTCCCGTATCTCCTTTTTATTTTTACCTTATGCAAATGAGCAATTAAAATAACTAATGAATCGAGGTCCTTGTACCCATCTCCTCCCCTCCCCCAATTTTCCTTTTTTTTTTTTCAGAAGTATGAGTAAATGACATATTTCTGTACTCGTATTGAAGAAAAGGGAAAAAGTTTTGAGTGTTCTGCACTTGAGTCTACCTCTGTCGGAGATGGACTCAAGTCTATGAGGGTGAGGATGAGAATGAGGGTGAGGTGAGGGGGAGAATGAGGGTGAGGTGAGGGAGAGAATGAGGGTGAGGTGAGGGTGAAGGGGAAGGTGAGAATGAGGGTGAGGTGAGGGTGAAGGGGAAGGTGAGAGTGAAAGGGAGGGTGAGAATCAGGGTGAAGGAGTGGGGAGGGTGAAAATGAGGGTAAGGGCGAAGATGAGGGTGAGGGTGAAGGGAAGGGTGAGAATGAGGATGAAGGGTAGGGTCAGGATAAGGGTGAAGGTGAAAGGGATGGTGAGGATAAGGGTGGGGATAAGGGTAACAATGAGAGTGAGGGTGAGGGAGAGGGAAGAAGAGAGAGAAAGGGAAAGGGGAAGTGAACTGGAGAGGGAGAGGAGAGGAGAGAGAGGGAGAGGAGAGGAGAGAGAGAGAGAGAGAGAGAGAGAGAGAGAGAGAGAGAGAGAGAGAGAGAGAGAGAGAGAGAGAGAGAGAGAGAGAGAGAGAGAGAGAGAGAGAGAGAGAGAGAGAGAGAGAGAGAGAGAGAGAGAGAGGAGAGAGAGAAGGAAAGAGAGACCGAGTAGGACAGCCTCTCCCTGAAGGAAAAAAGAGGAGTGGAGGAAATAGAAGAAGAAAGAGGAGAAGATAAAGAAGATGAGGAGGGAAAAGGGAAGAGAGAAAGGATAGGAAGAAAGAGAGGGAGAGGAAAAGGAAAAGAGGCAGATGTAGAGATAGAGGCAGTAGATAAATAAACAGACAAATAAAGAGACAGAGTACAAAAGATTTGTCATTGTAAATCTTGATGTTATATTCATCTATGCCAAACTATGCAGTTATTCACTCTCCAATACATACATCTTCATTCATTCATTATTCACGAACATTTTGATTTTGCATTCAAGTACTTAGGAATTCGTGGAATCTCTTATGTTAATATCCGGGCCGTAATATATAAAATTCATGTTAATATCAAAATCAGCAGAAGATAAATAATTCATCAACGGATTTGATATTTTCGGATGTAGCTTCCTCATAATTTTCGTTTTCCTTCTTCCCATTCATAAAAAAAGGTACAGACGAATACATATACACGTACGCACACACACACACGCTCTCTCTCTCTCTCTCTCTCTCTTTTTTTCTTTCTCTCCCTTTCCCAGACATATTTATACCCACGCATATAAACATACACACACAAACTTACACTCGGGCTCACGCACGCACGCATGCACACACACCGGCTCCTATAGTCACTGATCAATGAGTAACTCCCCCCTCCCCCCTCCCCCCCCCTTCTCGCCAATAGTATCTGTTCTCGATACATTTACTGCGCGAAATGATGCTCTTGCCAAATCCATTGTCATACAAATGCTTCGTTTCAAAATGGTATTTGGCGTTTGTGGGGAATTTTAACTTTTAACTTTTTTTTATGGATATTTTTCATGTTATTTTTGTTTTATTTTGTTAAGTTTCTATTTTCAGGGGTAGGGGTAAATAGGGGAGAGGGGTAAGGGAAGAGGGAAGAGGGAGGGAAGAGGGAGGGAAGAGGGAGGGGGAGGGGGGGGGAGGGGGGGAGGGGGAGGGGGCTGTGATGTGATGTGATGTTTCGCAATTTATTCGATTTGTCGTTGCCATTAAAAAAGAGGACGCAACGACTCGCATGGAAATGCTGACGTGACATAGAAATTCTCTTAAAAACGATGGTTACAAAAAAGAAAGAAAAAAAAAAAAAACGCACACAAAATAAAGAGAAAAAAATACAAGTACTCTCAACTGAACCGACCGAGGCGGCCAACAAAATGTGTCACCTGGCACTTTATGACACGGCTGACATTTGGCACAAGGGCCACACAGCCACGCATTATATAGATGGCCTCTCCCGCATTACACTCGGGGGGTAAGGCAACACTACACATCCAAAACACGAACTGAAGAGTTAGTTCACAGATAGTGCTCACAAGGTCCGCGCAACGTGATGTACTCAGGTGTCGCACAGGAAATGGTTGCATATATCCTCTGTAGAAAATCATGTACGTACGAAAAATGCTCGAGGTGTGTGTGTGTGTGGGGGGGGGGGGGGTACGAGAGGCAGACTGATGCACACAGTCATTCTGTGTTCTATATATACATTTGTCAGATGGGAGTGTGTGAATAGTAGATTTAGATGGGATATATAAATGGAAACGGCCGGGCAACATCATTCGGTGTACCCGGATGATGTAATGTGTAGATGGCACACGCGCATAAAAAAAAAAAAAAAAA
>NC_061852.1:19445645-19448145 GCF_019202785.1 Penaeus chinensis | reverse complement strand
ACACACACACACACACACACACACACACACAGAATGACAGTGTTTTATACCGTCTCCCTTTTTTCTCTCTCTCTTGGATCCTTGTCGTCTATTGTGATGGAAATCGTTGACCATAACCAGGCCTCTTCAAAAAAGTAGACAAAGAAGAAAATAGAAGAACAGAAAAGGTCTTAGAAAATGAAAGCAATCCAATTTAACCACAGAGCTACACGAATACAATACACAGAAGATCGGATAAAGAATTAAGAAGAAGAGAAAGAAGAAGAAGAGAAAGAGGAAGAAGAGACAGAAGAGGAAGAGAAAATAAGAAAAGTTGAACTGCCATTTTGCACCACCACGAACACCACTACCTTTATCACACTACAAACGTTGCACAAAGGTTTACGAGAGTCTAATTAAATCAGCACGAATTAGCAAGGGTTGATGGGGAGGCGGGAGGCGGGGGGAAGAAGGGAAAAGGGGGGGGGGGGGAGAGAGAGAAAGAAGGGAAGGAGAAGGGTAGAGAGAGAGAGGGGAGGGGGAAGAAGGAAGGAGGAAGGTAGGAAAGAAAGTGGAGGGTGAGAGAGGGAAGGGAAGGGAAGAAGGGAGGAAGGGAAGGGGAGAAGGGGGATAGGCATGGAGGGGGAGGAGGGGAGAGATGGGATTAGGGAAGGTAAGGTCATATCTAAGGGGCAGGGGGGGGGGGAAGGAAAGGGATAGTGAAAGGAAGAAGTGAGGAGGGGACGACGGGGAAGGAAAAAGGATAAGAGGAAGGTAGAAAGGAAGGTGGGGGGGTATGAGGACGGATGGGAAGGAGGGAGGGAAGGAGGGAGGGAGTGGAGTGACGGTTGTACGAGGCAAAGGTAATTATATTAGCAAGGACGGCTCCCTTCACAAGTTCAGCGGCCAATTAATTTAGAGCACGCCCTCCCCTCCTCCTTCCTTCCTCCCCCTCCTCTCCCCCCCTCCATAACTTCCTACCTGTGTCCTTAGATAGTTTAGCTTAGAATGAAGGAACAAAGCAGGGGTGAGAGGGAGTGGAATAGGGGGAGAGGGGAGAGGGGAGAGGGGAGAGGGGAGAGGGGAGAGGGGAAAGGACAGAGGGGAGAGGGGAGAGGGGAAAGGACAGAGGGGAGAGGGGAGAGGGGAAAGGACAGAGGGGAGAGGGGAGAGGGGAGAGGAGGTAGTGCACAAGAAAGTAGGCTTAAAGGATTAGTATTCCTGGTTAAATGAGGCAGGTGGAAATTTGAGAAAGAGAAAGAAAGGGAACACTGTGAACGGAGACAAATAATGTAGATACTGAGAAGATAAAGATATATATATATATATATATATATATTATATATATGCATATATATATTTGTTATATATATATATATCATATATATCATATATATCATATCATATCATATTTGTTATATATATATATATATATATATATATATATATATATATATATATATATATATAGAGAGAGAGAGAGAGAGAGAGAGAGAGAGAGAGTACACAGTACACAAAACTACACCAACCACATATATACACAGTACACACCAAAACGAAGAAACTAAACAAAAGAATTTGACGAAGCGCAGCGGAAGAAGAGACTAGAGACCAGGATAAGTAATCTAATATAAACAGCGTAAAGAAATATTCCGCTGCGAATATTGGCAATTATTCAAATAGTAAAAAAAGATAAAAAAAAATCGATGATGAAAAAAAATCCTACACTCCAACATAAATTGTCTATTAAAGTCAGATGAGAAGAAGTGTGTTTTCAATTCAAATTTATCATTATTATTATTAGTAGTAGTAGAAGTAGTAGTAGTTGGAGTAGTAGTAGGAGTAGTAGGAGTTTGAGTAGTAGTGGTAGTAATATTATCATTATTATTATTATTATTATTATTATTATTATTATTATTATTATTACTATTATTTTTACTATTATTATTACTATTATCATTATTATTATTATTATTATTATTATTATTATTATTATTATTATTACTATTATTATTATTAACATCATCATCATTATTATTATTATCATTATTGTTATTATCATTATCATTATTACTGTAATCATCTCTTTTATTGTTATTATCACTACCCTTTCTTTAAATCAAATTCCTGTTTTGGTTTTATTAGTGAGGTTATTTTTTGTAGTCAATTATAGATATTGATTATGATAAAGTTTATTGGAATTTACTTCGCTGTATTACTTTTATAGCATTATCGTGATCATTATTCTTATCTTAAGCCTTTTATTACTATCAATATTACTGATATCATCAATATATCAAACAATATTATTTCATGAACATATTGCATTATAATACCATAAGAGATTATATCATATTATACTACGAATAGGATTATGTAATATCAAAAATAAATATTTCGTTATATAATTATATTATACTGTACTAATATTAGTCATATAATATCACTAATAATGATATCAACATTACTTATCTTATTAATATAATTATTTTCATTGCTTGTATTATCATTATAATTTTCA
>NC_061852.1:19430321-19440545 GCF_019202785.1 Penaeus chinensis | reverse complement strand
TCTCTATCCCTCTCTCTCTATCCCTCCTACGCCCTCTATATTGCTCTTTCTCTCTCTTCTCGACCCCCCAGCCCTTACGTCTCTCGAGCCCCTCTCTGTTTGATAATAGCTTAATCAAGGGTCTTAAGCAAGTTAATAACACACAATAGTTTACGGAGCTGGTACATGCGCGAGTATGGGGCTTCGGTCTCCAGTTTCCCAATATCGAAGTTGACATGCGGTAATAGGTTCACTTCATTTATCAATGGTGCTTGTTTTGCTTCTGGATGTCGATTGATTGCAAAATGGAGGGACAAGAGTTTAGTGGTGGGGCTTCGAAATGTGGAATGCGAACTACATTTATAAATATATGCAAATACAGACAGACAGACGGAGGTATACACACACACATGAAAACAGACACACACACTCATGAAAACAGACATACACACTTACACAGACACACACACACACTTACACAGACACACACACTTACACAGACACACACACACACACACAAACACACACACACACACACACACAAACACACACACACACACACACACCTCCATTAAACAAACCAAAGAAAAAAGCATAATTCCTTAGGAGATATTTGATTTAAACGCAAAGAGAATCACCAACGATACGGAGGTTTTTTTTTTCTCTCTCTCTTCTTAAGATATTCCAACATTTATGCAAATTTTCGAGAGCTGATTCAGTATTAGAGATCATTCAAAGATGATTATTTTTCCCCATTTCGTATGCTTATCGAGTCAGATGCTAAGTGAATATAAGGTGAACGATGTTATAAGCTACTGAGCGATCTCTTTGCAATATGGTTATTTGATTTCGCGTTCTGTATTGACCGATGGCCATCTCTTTTTTTGTTTTTATCTCGACTCTTTTCTCTTTGTTCGAAATATTTTTCCCTTCTCCTTTTTTGTGCTTATTTTTATACATAGATGCATAATACATACATACATCCGTACAAACATGCATACGGAATACATACATACAAACTATGTATGTGTGTGTGTGTGTGTGTGTGTGTGTGTGTGTGTGTGTGTGTGTGTGTGTGTGTGTGTGTATGTGTGTGTGTGTGTGTGTGTGTGTGTGTGTGTGTGTGTGTGTGTGTGTGTGTGTGTGTGTGTGTGTGTGTGTGTGTGTGTGTGTGTGTGTGTGTGTGTGTGTGTGTGTGTGTGTGTGTGTGTGTGTGTGTGTGTGTGTGTGTGTGTGTGTGTTTGTTCGCATGTATGTACGAGGTGTATGTATGTATGTATGTATGTATGTATGTATATATATATGTATATATATATATATATATATATATATATATGTGTGTGTGTGTGTGTGTGTGTGTGTGTGTGTGTATTATGCACACACATACACACATATTTCTTATATTATTATTTTTTAATAGTCATTTATTCCACTGCAGGACATAGGCCTCTCTCAATATACTATTGCGCGCGCGCACACATACATACATACATACATACATACATACATACATACATACACACACCCACACCCACACACAGGAACTCATATGCATGTATGTATGTGTGCGTGCGTGCATTTTCTGCGTGTACGTATTGCTACAACACCCCTAGTACTGTAACATCTAAGATGCTGCGGTAACTTCCTCACCCACTCATCTCGTCGCTGCCCCCCCTTTCCTCTCCCCCCCTCCTCCCCCAAGTACTGCAGGCACAGACCGGGATGCTGCAGGATGACGCCTGTGTGTGTATGTGTATGTGTGCGCGTACACGTTAGCGTCCATGCGTGTGCGTGTCGAATCTGTGTTCATTTGTACGCGTACATGTCTTTCATCGAAGATCTGTGCTGGGCGAATCCACGTTCGCTTTTACAGATATATTCGAGAATTAAGCAAGGCACGGGCGTGAAAAGAAAATCCTATTTAAGAAAAGGATAACATCTAGATACATATATAGCACATACACACACACCCACGCACTCTACCCCCAGCGAAATCACACACACATGTACACATACTCCACACCTAGATACACACATAGACACAGACACACATTTCACCCTTACCAGTCGCTCTCACACGTACAAATTACCCCCACGCCCCCAACCTTAATTCCCCTATACGTACCCCCCCCCATCCCACCATACATACCCCCCAATTCCCCCATACGTACCCCCCCCCCTTTCTAGCCGCACCTCGAAGATCCTGCAGTGTGTAACTACCCCATGATCAAATTTTCGAAATGGGCCTTACGGTACAGCAACCATTCACCCCTTCCTTCGTCTCCCCCTCCGCCTCTCTTTCTCTATCCCTTCTGCCTCATCTCCGTCTTCCATCCCCTCCTCCCTCTACCCCTCCGCTTCTCCTTCATGTCCCTTCCCTTCCCCTCCCCTCCTCCTCTCTCTCTCTTCTTGATCTTCCTTCCCTCCCCTCCCCCCCCCTTCACTTTTCCTTCATCTCCTAACCTTCTTCCTTTACCTCTCTTTACCCCACTCTCCCCTCCTTCCCGGCTTCTCTTCTCTCCCTCCCCCCCTTACCATCCCATCCTACCGCTACCTCCCTTACCTATCCCCTTCCCTCCTCCCTTTCGCCTTACCTTACCCGCCTACCACCTACTCATCCTCCCCCCCCTTTATCTCCCGTCCCCCCACTCCCCCTCTTCCCTTACCTACCCCTCACCCCCACCCTTTCCCCATTACCTTCCCTCCCCTCACCCCCATCGTACCACCTACCCCTCACCCCTCCCCCTCCTCCCCCCTTCCCTTAGCACCCATCTCCCCCCTCCCCTCCCCCCCCCCCCTTGTGCCCGGCCAACCCAATTACCACGCTTTATGGGCGTCGCCAAAGGAGGTCTCGGTGGGCGGAGGACAAGCACCCGCAGTCTGTTAAATGCTTGACGTTCTTTTTGGTATCAGCCTGTTTTTCCTTTTTTTCGGGTTTTCCTTCGTTTTTTTTTTTTTTTTTCTCTCTCTTTATCTATTTTTTTATATTCTTTTCTTTCACTCGCCTTTGAAGTTTTTTTTGTTTGTTTTTGTTTCGTTTCTCTTTTCTTTTTTTCCGTATTCTGTTTTTTTTTCTTTTTTAATAATTTTTTCCTTTTTCCGCTTTATTCCGCATTTTTTTTTTTTTTTTTTTTTTTTTACCTTTCCTTTCGTTCTATTTCTTTTCTACAACGACTTTTTCCTTTCTTTTCTTAGTTTCCTCTTGATTATCTCTTTATCTTCGTTATTACTCCTCTTATTATTTCACTATTTTCACAACAACATTTTTCTACCATATTTTTTATTTTGTTTTTTCTTTTAGTATAATGATGATGATGATGATGATGATGATGATGATGATGATGATGATGATGATGATGATGATGATGATGATGATGATGATGATGATGATGATGATGATGATGATGATGATGATGATGATGTTAAAGAAGAGAGAAAACAAGAGGAAAACGCGGAAGAGGAAAACAAACAGGAAGAAGGAACGGAAGATGATAAAGAAGAAGAAGAAGAAGAAGAAGAAGAAGAGGTAGAGGAAGAAGAAGAAGACACAAGAAAGAAGAAGAAGAAGATGTAAGAAGAAAGAAGAAGGAGAAGAAGAAGAAACAAGAAAAAACGAAGAAGAAGAAGATATAAGAAGAAAAAGAAGAAGAGGAAAGTAGGAGAAGCAGCAGTATGAAGAAGGTCATATTTCCTAGTTATGCTAATGGGAATTGCTCGACCCAAGACGACTCGAGTTCGTCGTCAATGCTGGTGACCGTCTTGGGGGGAAGGGGGGGTGTAAAGGGGTGGGGGTATAGGGGGTTAATGGGTGGAGGAGGGGGAAGGGTAAGAGATAGTAAGAGGGTGATAGGGAGAGAGAAAATGGGGAAGACGGTGAGACGGTAAGGCAAGCGTGAGGGAGGGTAAGAAAGTGACAGGGAAAGGTAATGGGGAAGAGGGTGAGGGAAGTAAGGCAAGCGGGCAGGGAGGTAAGGAAGGGTAAGTAGAGAAGACGATCTTGAGAGAACAAGGTGAAAGGGAGGTGATGAGAGGAGGGAAGGGGAAGGAGTAAAGGGTGTCTAGAGGAAAGGCAAAGGGAGGGGAGGCCGAAGGGGGGAATAATGGGGGTAAAATGGGTAAAATGAGTTAAAGGGATAAAGATGAAGAAGATGAGGGGAAGCGAAGAGGGGAAAATGAGAGGGACGCAAAGGAGAAAAGAAGAGGAAGAGAAAGAGACGAAAAGGGGAAGAGGCGAGGTTGATAAAGGGTAGGTTAAGTGTAGAATAAGAAGAAATTTAAGAAAAAAAAAATGGATACAAAAAGAGAAAGAAAAAAGTAATAGAATGTAAATGATATGATAGTAGATCGAGGGAAAACTGTAACTATATCCATTAAAAATTATATAAATAAGATATATAAACTATCTAATGGATCTACTTAATTACACAAGAAGGAGAAAGACCGAAGGAGCGAAATAAGAAAAAATAAAGAAGAAAAACGAAGAAAATATAAGAACCAAGAAGAAAGAAAGGGAAGAAGACGAAAATGAAGAAGAAGAAGAAGAAGAAGAAGAAGAAAGAAAAAAAATCACTCCCATATTTTTTTTATCACTTACCGGATTATTATCTATCATCTAATATTTCCCCTCCCCTCTTAATCTTGCCTTATATAGTGAGATGAGCGGGGGGAGGGAGGGATGGGAGGGGGAGGGGGGGAGGCAGGGCCGTAGATCGCAAGGCATCGCAATATGATATTTCCCAAAACTCGAGTCTGAAGTTTGGTATTTGAGTAGGTGAGTTAACTTGATGAGAGAATGAGAGACAGGGAGAGAGGGAGAGAGGGAGAAAGGGAGGGAGGGAGTGTGGGAGAAAGGGAGAAAAGGAGGGAGGTAGGGAGGTAGGAAGGGAGGAAAGGAGATAGGGAGGGAGAAGGAGGAGAAGGAGAAAGGGAGGGAGAGGAAAAGAGGGAGAGGGAGAGGGAGAGGGAGAGGGAGGAAGGAAGGGAGGGAGGGAGAACCCAGAGAAAACCGAACGAGAAAGGCAAAGAGCACAAAATCAAACCATAAACAATAAGAACATACGCAACGAAAGAAAACAAAGAGAGAGAGAGAAAAAAAACCAGGAAAGCGAGGGCCTTCCCAACCCAGTTTCCCTCGTACTACTTTTTCCAGTTCGCTTCCCCACCATATATGTCTCCTGATGTGATTTGGTCTTTGTCGCAGCGCCGTTCGTCTCGCCTCCTTCGCCTCTCGGCTTCAGAGTCTCAACACGCAGCTGGCAGTGATTGAATCAATTTTCATAACTCTGTCCACTTTTGTTCTTACAGGTGTGGGTGCGTGCGCGCGCGTGTGCGTAGGGTATATGTACAAAACCGTACGCGGGAGGGTGTGGGTGTTACTTGCGGGTTATTTTGTGTGAAGCTATATGTGTATATGTGTTGTTATTGTGTGTGTGTGTGTGTGGATGTGTGTGTGTGTGGATGTGTGTGTGTGTGTGTGTGTGTGTGTGGATGTGGATGTGTGTGTGTGTGTGTGTGTGTGTGTGTGTGTGTGTGTGTGTGTGTGTGTGTGTGTGTGTGTGTGTGTGTGTGTGTGTGTGTGTGTGTGTGTGTGTGTGTGTGTGTGTGTGTGTGTGTGTGTGTGTGTGTGTGTGTGTGTGTGTGTGTGTGTGTGTGTGTGTGTGTGGATGTGTGTGTGTGTGTGTATGTGTGTGTGTATGTGTGTGGATGTGTGTGTGTGTGTGTGTGTGTGTGCGTGTGTGCATGCGTACGTATTTGCATCTAAGTAAGTGTCAGCATATGTATGTGGTTGTCAACGTATCTGCGTGTTTGTCTGTGTGTCTGTATGCGCATGCGTGGGTGTTTATATACCGAACGTGCTCACAGCCACTGCACCCTACTCGCCTCCCGCCTTCAGTTCTTCCCTGAATTTCGCTTTCCGACGAAGACATATATGCTGCTGTAGATGTCCGGGGCTGGCCATTTCTCAGTCGGTTTCTGAGAATCTCTCTACTATCCAAGAAGTCACGGTTCGTTGATATACTGTCGATACTGTTTCATGACGAATGAGAGAGAAATAAGCCAAGAAATAAATGATGATGTATGAAAATCTACAAAAAAATATATATTCCTTCTCTCTTGGTTTGTCTCTCTCTCTGACACACACTTTACTGTCTCTCAAAATGAATATGACAATAAGAATAATGTAATGATGATGATGATGATAATAATAATAACAATAATAACAATAACAACAATAATAACAATAATATAATAATAATAATAATAATAATAATAGTATAATAATAATAACAACAATAATAATAATCATAATGACAATAATAATAATAGTAATCACCACCACCGTCAAGAGGAACAGCAACAGCAGCAGCAACGACAACAAAACAAATCATAACAATAATGACAATAATAACCCTAATAACGAAGAGCACAACAAAAGTCCTCCGTCGAGATGCTACCTGGAACACGCACGACAGGCAACGACCTCCGTCAGAAGCGGCTCAATTTAGAGGATTCTGCTCCTAATTGCCTTCGTATACAGGAGGAACGGGGTGGAAGGAGGGGGGGTGGGGGGTGGGGGGGTGGGGGGAGGATGGAGGGGGTTGAGGGGTGGGGGTGGGGGGAGGATGGGGGAGGATGGGGGGTTGAAGGGTAGGGGTGGGGGGAGGTTGGAGAGGGGTTGAGGGGTGGGGTAGATGGGCAGGAAGAAGGAGGGGGTTGAGGGATGGGAGTAGGGAGGAGGGGGCTGAGTGGTTGGGGGGGAGGGGGTTGGAGAGAGAGGAAGAAGGGGATTAAGGGGGGTTATGGAAGGAGGAAGGTGTTGGGTGTGGGGGGAGGAAGGAGGAGGATGGGGGAAGGCGAGAGAAGGCTAGTGGAGGCGTCAGAGGAGAGGAGGAAAGGAGAGTGTACGGAAGGGAGGCGAAGGCAGGGAGGACCAAGAGTGGCAGATCCTCAAGCCTCTCGCTGAAAATGCTCACTTAGTTATCTATTATGATAACAACAAAGACGATAATAACTCAATATTCTTCCTCACATTCTCCACTATTTTACCATCCTTCCCATCTCTCTTCTGTCTCCTCTTCGTGCCTTCCCCTCCAACACATTTCCCTTTCCTTATCTATCATTTCCTCCTCCTCAAATCATTATTCCTCCTCCTCGCTCTTTCTTCTACTTTCCTTTACTTCTTCTTCTCTTTTTCCAGTACCTTAATAGCAACTTAGGAATAGGGTTCTCTCTGTAACTTATGAATTAAATTTAATTATCTATTCATCTTCTTCGTTTATTGTATTCATTCATTAGTTTATTTGTTTATATATGCATTTAAAATCTATTGGTTCCTCGTTCTTCTTTATTTTCCTCTCCTTCACCTTCGTCTTCTTCTTGTTATAAATAACATTATCATCATTTAAGAACATACGATACTTTCACACCCACCCACACTACCTGCCCACACAAACACTCACACTCATCCGCTCACACATCCAGCCAGCCCACACTTACACAAATCAATCCAACTCTCAATATCCGCTTGCCAAGATTAAATCCTGTACCCATTCCCTCTAGGACGCTAATCCACATCTATCCACCCCACACCCAACACATGCACCCTACCACACATACCACACATCCACTCCCACACACCTAACACAAATCCACTCACACGCGCACATCCATCCATCCATCTCTCGGTTTCATTCATCCGAACACATCCATATATCCAACCCCACACATACATACATTCCCCCACGCCTACATACCTCATAAATACACCCATGCCCCACTACTCCACACATTCATCCACATATCCACACCCCACACATCCATCCACTTTTCCACACCTCACACATCCATCCACATACCCCCACCCCGCACCCACGCACATAAGCAACATATCCTCATTCGGGGCGCAGACGTGTGTCCTCCCGAGAGGCTGAGAAGGAGCAGGGACACGTACAACTAGGAGTCTTCTTTTTCTTTATTCGTTATATCTTCTATCTCCCTTTTATCATTTATCTTTACAGTCTTTTTTGATTGCCGTAATTATTCCATGGTCGTGCTAAAATTCGTATTTTACTCTTTTTTTTTGTCATTTTACTTGAGCTGTTCGTTCGTTCTTCTCCTCTTCCTCCTTTTATCCTTCTCTTCTTTCGCCCCTTTCCTTCTTTTCGTACTTTCATACCCTCCTCCTCCTCCCCCTCCTCCCTCTCTCTCTTCCTCCCCCTCTCCCTCCCCTTCTTCTTCTTCTTCTTCTTCTTCTTCTTCTTCTTCTTCTTCTTCTTCTTCTTCTTCTTCTTCTTCTTCTTCTTCTTCTTCTTCTTCTTCTTCTTCTTCTTCTTCCAACTCCACCTTCACTCCACCTCCACTCCACCTTCACTCCACCTCCACCTCCACTTCACCTCCACCTCCACCTCCACCTCCACCTCCACCTCCACCTCCACCTCCACCTCCACCTCCATCTCCACCTCCATCTCCACCTCCATCTCCACCTCCATCTCCACTCCACCTCCATCCCTTCCCATCTGTACTCTAAAGAAAAGGTAAGTCCAGAATAGTAGGTTTTATTTATGTGTGCATCTCTCCAGTTACATGCCTCGTTGAACATTCTGGAAGGATCTAAATGAGAAGGAATGATTGAAAACACTGCGAAGGAGGAAGCGAAGAGTAGGGCGAGAGGGAGTAATTGGTAAGAGAGAGAAAGAGAGAGAGAGAGAGAGAGAGAGAGAGAGAGAGAGAGAGAGAGAGAGAGAGAGAGAGAGAGAGAGAGAGAGAGAGAGAGAGAGAGAGAGAGAGAGAGAGAGAGAGACTAAAAAAGAAAGAAAGAGAAAAAAAACTGAGAAGAGGGACTGTATTTACAAGCCAGAAAAAAGTGATAGCAAGTTACCCCCCCCCCCCCCCCTGTACGCCACGTTCAGCAGAGATCGGGAGAGCCACTGAATACAGCAAGTTGCGGCGTTTCAGAATACTCGACAGACTGAAGTGGGCGTCGTAAAGCCATTGAGCGTTTAAGGAACACACGACCGGCGAGGAAAGAAGGTGGAAAGAAAAATACAAACAAACCAGAGGCTTCCACTCAGCGACTTAGCTTTTCCAAAACAGTCAATATATTTAGCCGGTAACTAAGGCATTCAGTTGGCAACCAAGATATTCAGTCGGCAGCTAGGATATCTAGATATTTAGAAGGCAACCAAGCTATTTAGCTGGCAGCTATGATATTCAGCGGTAACCGAGATATTTAGATATTTAGAAGGCAACCCATATATTCAGCCAGTAACCAAGTTATTCAGGCAGCAATCGAGACATTCAGTTGGCAACCAAAATATTCAGCAGGCAACCAAGATATTTTGCCGGCGAAGTGCCAATCTTGCGCTGCCCGAAGTGTTGTAAAGTAACACCGAGGAAAACTCTTTTACCTGTTTCAAACGTGTTTTTCCAAATTCCTCGAGACGTCTCTGGCCGCTTTTATTTTCTGCGTCTTTCACAGGGTCTTATCGGGTACTGGGTAAGTCTGGTGCGTGAGTCGAATTGCCGAATAAATAACTGAAGAGGGCGTGTGTATTTGCATATATCTATAATTTTCATTCATTTTTTTCAACTCTATAAGAATATGCAGAGAGAGAGAGAGAGAGAGAGAGAGAGAGAGAGAGAGAGAGAGAGAGAGAGAGAGAGAGAGAGAGAGAGAGAGAGAGAGAGAGAGAGAGAGAGAGAGAGTTATAAATAAAAATGTCGTTCGTTAAGTGTGTTTAATGCTTTATGTGTATATTTACATTACCATTCCATTTATATTCTAGAGGTTTGTGTGTGTGTGTTTATATTCTTTTTATTTTTTTGTTTCTTTTTTTATCTTACTCCGTTTACTTCGGGAAAGTTTGGAGTATTTTGTCGAGCCGATAATGACCTGCTTGACCTCGCTTTAGCCTTGGTCGTGACCTTGTGATTAAGGACTGTACGTGAGGGAGATTCAAGTAGGGGATAAGAAGGAACAGAGAAATATAAAAACTCATTTGTAATGGTGTGTAGCGTTGTATGACGTAACATAAACGCAGGAAGTTCGTATACACACATATAAGCACACACGTGCCTACATATTTACCCATAATATATACAGACCTAAACACACACACACACTAAAAAGAAGATAAAATAAATGGGAAAAAAAAAAATCTCGCAACCGAGGAGAGGAAGACCCAGAAAAATATTTAAATATTTCAAAATATAAATCGAGAGATTACACCTCTCATTTTTAGATCA
>NC_061852.1:19417821-19427821 GCF_019202785.1 Penaeus chinensis | reverse complement strand
TCTCCCTTTCAGGTGTGGCCGTGCGGCATTTGCAACCCAACAATATTGCACTGGACATCAAAGTCAGTGTCTTGTTTATTTTATGCAACCCTGAGTGGAGGGGAAGGCAGGGAGGGGAGGAGAGAGAGGGGAGGGCAAGGAGGGGAGGGGAGAGAGGGAGGAGGGGTGAGGAGGGGCATAAGGGAGGGGATGAGAGAGGAGGGGAGGACAGGGATGAGCTAAAAATAGATAAGTTAAACGATTCAAAACATACAGAGCGCTTGATGTAAAAGTTAATGTGCGCATGCGCGTTCATGCACATGAACATTGATGTGTATGATGGATTTTTGCTTTTGTTTGCGTGCTTCTTTGTACATGAAGAGTATACAGAGACCTTTAACTAAACGAAATCACGATTTTTAAAAATGTATTCCCGTTGTACATAACTATACCGAAATACACCTCACCTAATCAATGAACACAAGCATACACACACACACACACACACACACACACCAAAATAGAGCGAGACACAGTTAGCTAGAAATATATACATACGTTCTGTGTGGGCCGAAAACTTTTTCCCAATTTCATAATCTAGTGAAAGGGTGACGTCACGACCCTACGTCAGAAGGGTATGGTCTTACGTCACGTGCGGTTTCATGATGGCGGAGCATATGTTGCAATAATGATTTCCGTCTCTTTTAATTAATATTCTTTCCGTGTATTCATTTCTCTTTGTTATGTGTATCTGAATGAGCTTAATCTGTTTTATTAGATTTCTTTCATCCGGAACCTTTTCCTTCTTCCCATCTCTCTTCGTATTCGTCCGTTTTAGTCTGTCTGTGTGTCTATCTGCCTTCAATAATCCTTCGTTCGTACGACCTTCTAATTTTTTTCTATCTGTCTCCCTCTTTTCTCGCACCTCCTTTTTTTACCTTTATTTTATTTTTTAATTTTCTCTCTCTGACACACCACGTACCTACTTAATTCCCAACCATTACCCTTGCCTCTTTTTCCCCTGCCTCCATTATGACTTTCCTTCTCGTCTCTGCGATAATCATTTTTACAGGGCCTTATTTTATCAAACAAATAAAACAAATAAACAACAACAATAACAAATGTAATTTTTGGTTTCCACTTGCCGTTTTTTTGTGAGATCATTTCCATCATTATTTTTTGCTGTCACTGTTGATATTAAAGATGATAATGACATTAATATTAGTATTAAAATTAATATTGATATTAATACTGATCTAAATATTAATACTAATATTAGTTTTCGTGTTAATATTAATCTCAAGCATTTATTAAAATTTATTGTTTGAGTTTTCACTTTATTTTTTTAAATTTAATTTTACCCTATCATAGAACGCCTAAAAATGTTGTTTGTACTATGAGTTTACCTTGAACAAATATGAACGCGTGTGCGTGCGTGTGTGTGTGCGTGCTAGTTCGTGCTTGTCTTTTTCCACACGCGTGTGTGCACGAACCTACGCTTATAAACCGTAGCTTGATATAAACACATCATAAGATATATAGATAAATAAATATACAAAAGATAGAGAAGAAAATGGCCATAACAAAGGATGAGGTAAGAAAAATGAGAACGAAGGGTGAAGCAGAAGAGAACAAGCAAAAAGGTAGCAACAGAAGACAGGAAGAAGAAGCAGCAGAGGAAGCAGAAAATGATAATAATAACTATAAGGACAGGAAGCGAGATAGGGAGAATGGGGGATTAGGATAAGAGGATGCTGCATCAAGTACGTGGGCGTGGGCGTTAGCGTGGGCGTGAGCGTGGGCGTAGGCGTTGGCGTTGGCGTGGGCGGCTGCTACTGAACGTCTTACAACATGAAATCCCAAGTCGGTAAGACAGGACAGGAGAAGCCAGATGACTTTGGGAGATGAGAAGACGAAGGGAAAACGAGGGAAGAGGAAGAGAAGAGGAGTTAGATAAGAGAAAGGGTGAAAGAAGTCGCCAGGGGGATTTGAGGATAAATCGCGAAGGGTAGATGAAGTAGATGAGCTTATGGGGTGGGAGTAAGGGGTACGTGAGGATGGGGGGTACGTGGGGGTGGGGGTACGTGGGGGTGGGGGGTAAGTGGGGATGGGGGGTACGTGGGGATGGAGGGTACGTGGGGATGGGGGGTACGTGGGGATGGGGGGTACGTGGGGATGGGGGGTACGTGGGGGTGGGGGTAAGTGGGGGTGGGGGTAAGTGGGGATGGGGGGTACGTGGGGATGGGGGGTACGTGGGGGTGGGGGTGGGGGTACGTGGGGGTGGGGGGGTACGTGGGGGTGGGGGTAACGGCAAGACATCCTCACTGCGCGACCATCGAAAGAAAGCTTACACTATCTTTGCTCGAGATACTGTTATGACTGCGGCACTCGGGGGTGAGTTCAGCTTTTTTTATACTTGTACATTACATACTGCATATATGTGCGTATCTATCTGTCTGTTCGTCTTTCTATCTATATGTATCTATCTACCTACATATGTATCTACCTATACGTCTGTCTGTCTTTCTCTACCTATCAATCTATTCTTTTTTGTCTTTCTTTCCTTTTTTCCCATTTTCTTCTAAAGACAACTCATCAATTTGCTTAATAAAGGTGAACAAGTGAATGTATTATCTTCTTTAAAGACTGCTGGCTGACCTTCTCAGGAGAACCACCGACGGAAGAGCGCAGGGTGAAGCGAACCAGAGATGCGGTACAAATGGGGATATAAGTCCCAGCGAACCGGTGAACAGGAGATGCAATGAATGATCGATCCAGCGAACAAGAGAACCGGCGAGGTAACGTGTGTTTCGGAGATGAATTCCTGAGACGACGAAACGGAGAACCAGCGAACAAGAGAACCAGCGGGATAGAACCGGCAACTGAGACGGCGAAAGGGGGAACCAACGAACCAGCGAAACAGAACCGTGGAGGCAATTTGTGCTTCGGAGATAACCAGAGAATAAACGAAAGAGAAACAGCGAAATTTGGGCAATGGAAGGCCGACAAAGATATGATAACGAAGCAGAAAGAAAAACATTGGAAAATAAGAACACTCACCCGCCAAAAAAGGATAAAAAATCAGACAAATGAAGTAAAGACAATAATTAACAAAAACTCAAGATGAATAAAGGGAAAGAAAGGGCGCACAGACAAAAAGGAATAAAGGACTGAGGGAGGTAAATGGCCCGAGATGATGCTACGGGTCTTGGAGTCTGGGAGATGAGAGAGCGGAGGCTGGATCTGGCCAGAGAGTGGGGGGGAGGGGGAGCAGTCGGTTGCACCTGCAGCGGTGAATTAGATTTGCATTTATTCATTAACTCAAAATTAACCAGCCATATGTCTGACCTTGATGCCTTAAGTTTTACTCGTCTTTCTGTTAAAGGTCATTTTTCGGAAAAAAATAACAGCTCTTAATTATATTCTTCCCTAAATGTCTATCTCGTCTCGATCTGCAGCATCACCTGCAAAATCTACAACGTTGCCAATGTGAGTTGCAACACTGTCAGGAGCGGCGGCAACCGAGGAGCCTGCAACGTTGCAAGGGACGAAACAAGATCCGTAGTAGTGTTAACGACCGCAACATCGCCGTCCAGATCTGCAACGTTTCCCCAGAAAGAGAGAGAGAGAGAGTGGGCGAAACAGCCTCCAGATGCCGGCAACGTTGCTCTCACCACCACCTATAAAATCGGCCATATTGTAGGCCAGATATGCAGTGTTGCGCCATTTTCCATCAAGGACTCTGCCACGGTGCCAGTCGGAGCGGCACTCAAAGGGAGCGCCGCCGGCCGCCCGAACAGAAACCAAGTCCGTGATCAAAACGGCGTCTCCACAAGGCCGTCGGCGGCCAAAGCGAATTCAATAACGACGGGGTCTTTTTAATGCGCGCGCTCGCTCTCTGTTTTCTTTTCTTTTTTTCTCTTTATCGCTTTATTCTCTCCCTCTCTCTCTGTTTTGTGTGGTCTTTTCTTTTCATCTCTCTTTCCTGTTCTCTCTTTCTCACTCTCTTCTCACTTTCTCTCTCTCTCTGTTCCCCTGACTGACTGACTGACTCTCTCTCTCTTCCCCCCTTATCTCTATTCCCATCTCCCCCTCTCTCTTACTTCTCATTTTTTCATTTTCTTTCACTTTTTTTAAAATCTTATCCGCGGGGTGAAAGTTGAACGACTAAAAAGCGCCTCTGCATCAAGTGAGCTTCCCTCTAACCAACAAAGGAAGGGGATAATTATGAAGCTACTGTTAGTATTAGGGTCTCAGATGGACAAAATCCATTAGATGTAAAAACCTCCACTCCGTTCGGATCGGTGGCCGCGGCTCCACCTGCCCTTTCCTGTTGTTTTTCTTGCTTTCTTTCTTTCGTGTCCAATGCCTTACTTCGGGATGTCTGGAATCCGCATCGTAATCGATAGAAAAACATATATTTTTTTTATATATAAGTAGGCATCTTGTAAGCTGTGAGACAATGCGGCCGATGCGACCCTCTTGTAAAGCATTCGAAGAACGTTAGGGGATTGGTTGATGAGGCATCCAGCCATTCGGACACGGCGAGGCGGGAGCCACACCTGCACCCGACTCGTTCCGGAATTAACCAAGGAGGACATGTCCGGAACCCTGGAAACTAGCTTGGGAAACTCGCCGGGGTGTTCTCGTTTTATTTACCTTAAATTGGTCGCACGACGCCAAGTAAAGAGAGGGGGGAGAGGGAGAGGGAGGGAGGGAGGGAGGGAGGGAGAGAGGGAGGGAGGGAGGGAGGGAGGGAGGGAGGGAGGGAGGGAGAGAGAGAGAGAGAGAGAGAGAGCGAGTAAGAGGGGGGTTAACAATATTACCCTCTCTCCCTTTTCTCTCCCTTTCTCTCTTTCTCTCTCTTTCTCTCTCTTTCTCTCTCTTTCTCTCTCTTTCTCTCTCTTTCTCTCTCTCTCTCTCTCTCTCTCTCTCTCTCTCTCTCTCTCTCTCTCTCTCTCTCTATATATATATATATATATATATATATATATATATATATATGTATGTATGTATGTATGTATGTATGTATGTATGTATGTATGTATATGTATGTATATGTATGTATATGTATGTATATGTATGTATATGTATGTATGTATGTATGTATGTATGTATGTATGTATGTATGTATGTATGTATGTATGTATGTATGTATGTATGTATGTATGTAATATATATATATATATATATATGTATGTATATAATATATATATATATGTATGTATATAATATATATATATATATATATATATATATATATATATATATATATATATATATATGCGCTCTTACAAATTTCACCCCCGAGAGTGTATTCATATATGCATGTAAAGTTATCTAAAAGCCCATCTAAGAACACTTTCAAAAATTAAAATTGGAGACTTCTTTTTTTTTCTTTTGTTTTTGTTTCTTTTTATGTTCTCCAAAATAACGAAAATAAAGCAGCTCCCGAGGAATTTACGTGCGACACTCACGCTGGACGGCGCCGAGTCGGGTCGGGAGGGGAGGGGAGGGGGGGTGGTGGGTGGTGGGGGGGGGGGGCTAAATTTTCCTGAGGATTGAAAGTAAGGCGAAGGAAAGGAGGGAGAGGAGGAAGGAAGAAGAGAAAGAGAGGGAAAGAGGAGGTAGAGGGGGAGAGGGGGAGAGGGGGAGAGGGAAGAAGGAAGACCAGAAAGGAGGAAATGAGGAGGTAGAGAGGAGAAGATGAGGAGGAGAAATGAAGAGAAGGGGAGGAAAAGAGGAGGTAGGGGGAAGAGGATGAGGGGGAGGACAAAAAAAAAGAGGAAAAGAGGGAAAGAGGAGGTAGATGAGAGTAGAGTAGAGGAGAGAAGGAGAGGAAGATGAAGGAGGGAGGAGGAAGGGAAGTAAAGCGGAGGGAAGGAGAGGGGACGACGAGAGAATGTAGACAAGGTAAGAGAAGAGAAAGAAAAGGGAAAAGAAAGAGAGTCAAAGGGGAAAGAAAATAATAAAGTAGGGAACGTGAAGGAGAAAGAGAAGGAAAGAGAAGATAGTGTAATAGATAGGAGAGGGAAGAGTAAAAGGAGGGAAAGAGAAAGGACGAGGAAAAAATGAGATAAGGGAGAGGAGAAAAAGGTAAATTAAAGAGAAGAAAAAAGAACGATAAAAGGAGGAAGACGAAGAGAGGGAAGGAAACAGAACGATCGGAGAGAGAATGAAGGTAACAAGAAGAAACACAGAAGGGAAAGAGGCAAAAAGGACATGAAAATAAGGGAAGAATGAAAATGGGGAAGTAAAGAGAAAAAGAATGAATGAGATTTTCCATCCCACTACCAGGTAAAAGAAGAAAAAGCAGAAGAAGAAAAATGAAGAGAAAGAAGAAGATGAAGAAGAAGAAGACGAAGAAAAATGAAGAGGAAGAAGAAGAAGGCAGAGAAAGAGAAGAAAGAGGAAAAGAAGAGGACGAAGAGAAAGGAAAAGAAAAAAGAGAAAATAAAGAAAAGAAGAAGAAAATTAAGATATAATTAAAAGTAAAAATAAAAGAAGAAAATGAACAAAGAACAAAGAAGACTACCTCCACCTTCCCTCCCCCCCTCCCCCCCCCCTCTAACTTCCCCCACAGCCCCCCTTAAGGAAAAGCCGCTTGTGTGATGGTCTCTTAAATTCGGAAATTTGATTCGCGTTTTCATCCAATATTGACACCTTGGCCGCTCCGCCTCACCTAGGGCGCCTCGGGGGGGGGGGGGGGGGGGGGCTTTCGGGGAAGGCGATGGGGTGAATGGGGGTCAGTGGGGGTCAGTGGGGGTAATGGGCGGTGGAGATAATGGGGGTAATGGGTGATGGGGTAAGACATGTACATGGTAAGTAACAGGTGACGGAGGCTAATTGGGAAGAGTAAAGACTAATTGGGAAATAATGGGGTATTAGGAAGGATAATGGGTTTATGGGTTTGGTGGCAGGAATGTATGGCGGTAATCGGGGCAGTGGGTGATTATGGGTGGTAATGGGTGATGAGGACGATGGGGAAACGGGAGCAGAGAATTAGAAGGAACGTCAAGAGGGAAATGGGATAATTGGCAATGAATGGGGATTGATTAATGGGTAAGGGGCACATTTCTTTGAAGATGAAGTGTACCGGAAGAATGGGCGTTGTAGGGAATGAATACACGGGGTAATGGGAGGATGATTCAATGGACAATGCGTAAAACCAAACAAAAAACAAAACAAAACAAAACAAAAAACAAAACAATGGGGTAATGAGCGTTAAGAGTTAAGAGTTAGGTTAAGAGTTAAGTATAATGGGGACGTAGATAATGGACGTAGATAATTGGTTGGTAACACTGGTAGATGATCTTTGAGTTTTGGAAAATAATGATAATGAGTATAAAGTGTCATAATAATACATGAGGAATAATGGGCAATAGGTAAAGCGAAGGAAAGGACAAAAGAGAAAGCAGAAAGAATTCAAGAGGAAAAAGGGATAAGAGAGTGAGAAATAACGAATGACGTGAGGAAGAAAGGAAAGGTAAGAGGCAAAGAACGGATAAAGTTGCATGGGAAGAGTAATGGAGAGAGAAAATAGAACTGAAGTGTGTATGTACGAGGATGGGGGGAGAGGAAATATGAAGAGGAAAAGGAAGGGTTAAACAATAAAGGAGGAAGAGAGAAAATGGAGAAGAATGAGAAAGATAGAACGATGAGTAGATAGCGAAAGAAAGAGAGAGAGTGAGAGAGAGAGAGAGAGAGAGAGAGAGAGAGAGAGAGAGAGAGAGAGAGAGAGAGAGAGAGAGAGAGAGAGAGAGAGAGAGAGAGAGAGAGAGAGAGAGAGAGAATCATTAACGCACAAACAAACAAACACACACAAACTCCTAAACAAACGCATAAGTGTTGAAAAAGACAGGAGTGATGAAGAGCAGGTGTGGCGGGTTGGGGAAGATAAATAAGAGAATAGGGATGGGGGAAATGGAATGATAAAAACTTGTGAGCAAAAAAAGAAAAATAGGATGAAGGAGAAGGATAGGAGAGAAAGAGAGAAAGAAAGAGGACGTTGGGATGGAGGTAAAACGAGAGAAAGAGAGAGAGAGAGAGAGAGAGAGAGAGAGAGAGAGAGAGAGAGAGAGAGAGAGAGAGAGAGAGAGAGAGAGAGAGAGAGAGAGAGAGAGGGAGGGAGGGGGGGATTCAGAAGTGGAGGGGGAGGTGGAGGTGGAGGGGGAGGGGTGGCAGCGGCTATGTGGAGGCCTCGCTATCTCGAGACAACCGCTTTTGATGTGTCATACGACCTGTTTCCGACAAGAGGAGAGGTGTCAGGTGTCGGTGGCTGTCACGGTGTCGGATCCGATGCTCCCCTTATCGCGTGGGTTTCGGCTGCGGGGAGGGGGAGGGGGAAGGGAGGAGTGGAAGGGGGAAGAGAGGGGAGGAAGGAAGGGTGTGGGGGAGGTGGGGGAGGGAGTGGACGAGGGAGGAGAGGGGAGGAGTGGAGGAGGGAGGGGAAGGGGAGGGGTTGGAGGAAGGGAAGTGAGGGCTGCGGGTGGTGGTGGAGGCTTAAAGGAGGGAGGGGTGAGGGAGGGTAAGAGGGAGGGGGGGGGGGTAAAGGGGAAGTGAAATGGTGAGGGAAGGGGGAGGACTAGAGGAAGAGGAGGGGGAGGGGGAGGGGGAGGGAAGAGTTTGGGTGCAGGGAGAGTACAGAGGACAGGGAGAAAAAAAATAGGAGAACAAGGGGAATAAGGATAAGGAGAGACAAATTACTCCAAGGAAGGAGACTGAGGGCAAGGATGAGGATAGAAAGGAGGACAAAGAGGAGGGAAACCTCATCAAAGGATGAGAGAGAGACAGAGAGAGAGAGAGAGAGAGAGAGAAGGGAGAGACAGAGAGAGAGAAGAGAGAGAGAGAGAGAGAGAGAAGGGAGAGAGAGAGAGAGAGAGAGAGAGAGAGAGAGAGAGAGAGAGAGAGAGAGAGAGAGAGAGAGAGAGAGAGAGAGAGAGAGGGAGAGAGGGAGAGAGGGAGAGAAAGAGAGAGAGAGAGAGAGAGAAGGGAGAGAGAGAGAGAGAGAGAGAGAGAGAGAGCGAGAGAGAGAGCGAGAGAGAGAGCGAGAGAGAGAGCGAGAGAGAGAGAGAGAGAGAGAGAGAGAGAGAGAGAGAGAGAGAGAGAGAGAGAGAGAGAGAGAGAGAGAGAGAGAGAGAGAGAGGGAGAGAGGGAGAGAGGGAGAGAGAGAGAGAGAGAGAGAGAGAGAAGGGAGAGAGAGAGAGAGAGAGAGAGAGAGAGAGAGAGCGAGAGAGAGAGCGAGAGAGAGAGCGAGAGAGAGAGAGAGAGAGAGAGAGAAGGGAGAGAGAGAGAGAGAGAGAGAGAGAGAGAGAGAGAGAGAGAGAGAGAGAGAGAGAGAGAGAGAGAGAGAGAGAGGGAGAGAGGGAGAGAGGGAGAGAAAGAGAGAGAGAGAGAGAGAGAAGGGAGAGAGAGAGAGAGAGAGAGAGAGAGAGAGAGAGAGAGAGAGAGAGAGAGAGAGAGAGAGAGAGAGAGAGAGAGAGAGAGAGAGGAGAGAGGAGAGAGGGAGAGAGAGAGAAGAGAGAGAGAGAGAGAGAGAGAGAGAGAGAGAGAGAGAGAGAGCGAGAGAGAGAGAGAGAGAGAGAGAGAGAGAGAGAGAGAGAGAGAGAGGAGAGAGAGAGAGAGAGAGAGAGAGAGAGAGAGAGAGAGAGAGAGAGAAGGGAGAGAGAGAGAGAGAGAGAGAGAGAGAGAGAGAGAGGAGAGAGAGAGAGAGAGAGAGAGAGAGAGGAGAGAGAGAGAGAGGAGAGAGAGAGAGAGAGAGAGAGAGAGAGGAGAGAGAGAGAGAGAGAGAGAGAGAGAGAGAGAGAGAGAGAGAGAGAGAGAGAGAGAGAGAGAGAGAGAGAGAGAGAGAGAGAGAGAAGGAGAGAGAGAGAGAGAGAGAGAGAGAGAGAGAGAGAGAGAGAGAGAGAGGAGAGAAGAGAGAGAGAGAGGAGAGAGAGAGAGAGAGAGAGAGAGAGAGAGAGAGAGAGAGAGAGAGAGAGAGAGAGAGAGAGAGAGAGAGAGAGAGAGAGAGAGAGAGAGA
>NC_061852.1:19410321-19412821 GCF_019202785.1 Penaeus chinensis | reverse complement strand
TCTTTGTTTATCTCTCTCCACCTATGCCCCGCCTTTTTTCTTTCTTTTCTCTCCCCTTTTCCTTTCATACGTGGACAAAACAAAGTTACTGTTGCAGAGACTAAATTGTATTCTGCCACAAAGGGGGCTGGAAAGAAGGGAGGGGGGGAGGGGGAGGGGTGGTAGAGGGCAGAAGGAAGCGAAACAGATAAGAGAGATAGAGTGATAAAGCACATTCTTCTATCACGGGCGTTCGTCTGCTGAGAGGCGAATGGAAGCTGGAAAGAAAGATTGGGATAATAACGTGCTAAATTTTAGAGAGAGAGAGAGAGAGAGAGAGAGAGAGAGAGAGAGAGAGGAGAGAGAGAGAGAGAGAGAGAGAGAGAGAGAGAGAGAGAGAGAGAGAGAGGGAGAGAGAGGGAGAGAGAGGGAGAGGGAGAGGGAGGGAGGGAGGGAGAGAGAGAGAGAGAGAGAGAGAGAGAGAGAGAGAGAGAGAGAGAGAGAGAGAGAGAGAGAGAGAGAGAGAGAGAGAGAGATTAAAAACAGTTAGGTGGGTACATAGATAAGTAGAGACGTTTGCATTAATGAGAAAAAAGGTTATGAGTAATATCATGATAATGATGATAGCAACGATGATGAATGATGATGATGACGAAGCCGAATAATCATCATCCTCATTATCATCAACACCATCATCATCAACATGTTAATAATCGTAAAAGAGCTTAAGTGATAATAATACAAATGGCCAAACATTACCATCATCGTTTTCAAATTTCCGTCGTATTTTGCACCAACGCCGAAAACAATAATAATTCATGAATGTCAGAATACGTTGGTGAAACATCCCTTCCCCCCCCCCCCCCCACCCCTCTACCTCCCCCCTCTGTCCTCTGTAGGATGTCCTCTTCCCGACACCTCTCCCCCCCCCCCCCCCCCCCCCACTCTTCCTCCCCTTTCCCTCCTATGACTTCTTCTTTCACCCTTCTCCTCTTCTTCTTCTCCCTCTCTGAAGCATCCTATCCTATTATTTCTGTTCCCCACTATCAGACTCTCCAAATATCCTCCCTTTCTCCCTCCCCCTAACTTATTTTCCCCACACCCCTCCTCCTCTTTCCCCTTCCCCTAACTTATTTCCCCCTTGCCGCCTCCTCCCCTTTCCCCTCCCCCCTAACTTATTTTCCCCTCACCCCCCTCCCCTTTCCCCTTCCCCCATAACTTATTTCCCCTTGTCCCTTCCCCCAACTTATTTCCCCCTTGCCCCCTCCTCCCCTTTTCCTTTCCCCATGACTTATTTTTCCCTTGTCCCTTCCCCCCCACCTACCCTTCCCCTTCCCCACTCCTACCCCCTTTCCCCCCCTCCTCCATTGTCCCTCTCTTCCCCCATCTTTTCTTCCCCTCCCCCCTCCCTCCCCCCCACTCCGAATATAAAAAGGATGGTCACTTGCAAATGCAAAGCGGCGGTAAGCATGCAGATTGACATCAGCATATATTAAAAACCCACGTCATGGGCAGTGCGTGGGCGGTGGGGAGAGAAGATGAAAGGGAAGGGGAAGAGGAGGAAAAGGAAGACTAAGAGGAAAGGGAAGAAGAAGAGGAATGAAAGGGAGAGTGGGAGGAAGAGGAAGAAGAAGAAAGGGAACAAGATACATGGGGACAGAGGAATAAGAGAAAGAGTAAGAGGAGGACTATGTAGCAGGGAAAGGCAAAAGAAACAGAGAGAGAGAGAGAGAGAGAGAGAGAGAGAGAGTGAGTGAGTGAGTGAGTGAGTGAGTGAGTGAGTGAGAGAGAGAGAGAGAGAGAGAGAGAGAGAGAGAGAGAGAGAGAGAGAGAGAGAGAGAGAGAGAGACCAAAACAGGGGACATAATTAAAGAAAAACATAAAAGAAGAGGGAGAGAGAAAATCAAACCCGCGCACAGGTAGAATGCTCGAAGACCGGTTGATCCCTTCCCTCAGCACAGGATTTTCGACCTTAAAGCTCCCTGGTTAATTCTAATGGCCAGAACGCGTATATAGCTTCTTTTGTCTATACAGATGTAACCCGCAAGTGTCCCTAGTTCAGCTATAAGTCTCAAAGTTTTAATTAACACGACAGTACCCCGGCTTTATTTATGTGGGATGGCATTATCTGCTTCGAGGGAGAATGCATGGGTATACTAGTACAGTGTATGTGTGTATGCAAGGTACCAATAAGTAATTAGACCCACTCCATCTTGATGTAAATCCTAATTAGCAACTTTCCGAGCAAAGCGCCGCCTCATCATCTCCTTTATTCATTGCAAATATTAAATATGTTTTTTTTTTCCTTTCTTGGTTTTTTTTCGATATTTTTTGCCATTGTTATAAGTGAACCATTCTCAAAGGAAATGCACTGAAATAAATCACTTACCATAAAATATCGAACAAACTGTTGGGGTCAAGAAAGGAGGCGGAACTAATGACGTCACCGCGTTTAGCCAATGAGAGTGCGCTGTTGCAAGATACATAATAATTTGCATAATTTACTCGCTAGTTATAATTA
>NC_061852.1:19400321-19402821 GCF_019202785.1 Penaeus chinensis | reverse complement strand
GGGGAGGAGGTGGAAGACGGGGAGGAGGTGGAAGACGGGCAGGAGGTGGAAGACGGGGAGGAAGTGGAAGACGGGGAGGAGGTGGTAGACGGGGAGGAGGTGGAAGACGGGGAGGAGGTGGAAGACGGGGAGGAGGTGGAAGACGGGGAGGGGGGAAGAAGAGGAGGGGGGAAGAAGGAGGGGGATGTAGGGGGAAGAGGAAGTGGAGGGGGATGGAAGGGTAGGAGGAGTGAATGGAAGGGGAAGAAGGAGGTGGAATAGAAATATAGAGTGGGAGGAGGTGGAAGAGGGGGAGATGGAGGAAGAGGAGATGGAGGGGGAGAGGGTGAAGGAAGAGGAGGAGGAGGGGATGAGAGGGGGGAGAGGAGGTGGAGGAGGAGGAGGGGAATGGGGGTAGGAGGATGAGGATGAAGGGAGGAGGAGGAAGATAAGGAGGGAGAGAAGGAGTAGGAAAATTAGGAGGAGGAGGAAGAAGGAAAACTAGGAATAAGAGGAAAAAATGAGGTGGAGGGAGACTGGGAGAAATGTTAGGAGGAAAACTAGGAAGAAGGAGATTAGGTGAAATTGGAAAATTGGAAAATTGGAAGGAGAAAGTTAAAAGAAAGAGAAAGTAACAAAGGAGGGATACACTAGAAGGGGAAAGATCAGGAGAATATAAAGAGAAGAAGACAGATTATGAGAAAAGGGAGAATGTGGAAGAAAGGGGAAGAATGAAACTGTCCCTGATTAAGAATATGAAGAAAAACAAAGCCGAAGAAAACCAAAACAAACTACCATATCATTAAAGTCAACAGTAATTGCACGAACCATAGGTACCAAAAATTACAATAATTATACTCCCTTTTTATAGAAAATGATATGTCATTATAAAGATCAAACCCCCCTTTAAAAAAATAATGGTAGTAATAATGATAAAAATAGCGTTGGTACTAATAACAAAACAGCCATAAAAAAGAAACAGTAATAAACTCAACAATAATCACAAATAATAACAACATCAACATCTACAAAAAAAAAAAAAAAAATTACTCTTCCATTTAAAAATTCTTTTCCTTTTTTTTTTTTTTTTGTTTTTACATTCATCTTATTGGTCAGAACAATAGGCCAAGACACGATATAAAATCCTGACACAAGGCCCACGATACAGGTACATTTAAGACCTGGCGTAATTAAAGGTACATTAGCGAGATTATTTTGAAGGTGAATAGGTTATACAGGTGTGGTGGGGGATGGGGGGGGATGGGGGGTGGGGGGAGGGAGGGAGGGAGGGAGGGAGGGAGGGAGGGTGGGAGGAAGGGAAGGTGGGAGGGAGAGAGGGAGGGAGGGGAGGGAGGACAAGTGGGAGGAAGGGAAGATGGGGAAGGGAGATGTAAATAGGAGAGAGGAAGAAAGGGAGGGATAAACAGGACGGAGGATGGGAAGGGAGAAAGGGGTAAATCAATAATGGGGGGAAGAGGAATGGAAAAGGGGTAAATGGGAGGGAATAAAGGAAGGAAGGAAGGGGAGGTAAATAGGAGGGGAAGAGGGAGGTGGAGGGAGTGGTGAATAAGAGGAGAGAAGGGAGAGGGGGAGATAGGGTAAAAATGGAGCGGAGGAGGGATGGGAGATGGAGAGGTAAATGGGAAGGAAGTCCTAATCATCTACCACCTCTTTACCGCTTTGCCTCCCTCCCTTTCCTAACCCTTAACCCTACCTCACCCACTTTACCTTCCCCTGCAATCCAAACCCTTTAATACCTCCTCCTTACACCCTCCCCCCCTCCCTCTCCTCTCCCCTAACCCTTTACCTCCACCCCTCTCCCTTACCCCTTTACCTCCCCAACAATCCTCTACCCTCCCTTTACCTTTCCCTCCTTACCCCCCCCCCCCCTTAAACCAACAAAAGAACATCCCCTCCCCCCCTCCTCCCCGAAAAACGTTTCGAGCGGCTCCGTTGTCCGTGCCTTATCGGACGCGCCGCCGCTCACCAACGTTCGTTTCGCCAGAAGAAAATGGACGAGGCTTCAAGGGGGGTGGTAGGGGGTAGGGGTCGCTAGGGAGGGTGGGAGGGCTTCGAAGGGGGGATAGGGGGAGGCTTCAAGGGGTTGGGGTTGGGGTTGGGGTAGGGGGTAGGGGAGAGGGGGTTATGGTAGGGGGTAGGAGGGAGAGGGAGGGCGTTGGGATAGGGGTTAGGTAGGAGGTTGGGGGGAGGGGAAGAGAGGGAGCGTCCATACCCCCCACCCATTGTTCGAAGGAGGGAGGGGGAGGGGGAGGCTTCTAGGGGAGTGGGGTCGGGATAGGGGGTAGGAAGGAGGTTGGGGGGAGGGGAAGAAAAGGGAAAGGGGAATAGAGAGGGCGTTAATACCCCCCCCCCCTCCCTTCCCTTCTTCTCTGCCTAGTGCTGGATTTCTTTCGTATCATTATTGTTGTTGTTATTGTTACTATAATCATTAGTAAACCATTTCTTCACATTTCTTCCTTTCTATAGGAAATAGGGAAAAATGGAAGAGGAGAGAAGATGG
>NC_061852.1:19357821-19362821 GCF_019202785.1 Penaeus chinensis | reverse complement strand
TAAAAAAAAACACAGCTGCTCTCTCTTTTTTTTTTAATCCTGAATATTTTATGTATAGAGAAAATCATTCACCTGCTTCTACCTATACCTTATTTTCCTTTCTATATGGCGGCCTCTCTATCCCTCCTTCTTCCTATCATCTTTATCATCCTGTGTCTTTATCATTCTCTTTTTTGTGTTGTATTTCTCAGAAAACATTTTCTCGTTCATCTTTTACCTCTTTTGTCCAACATCAATTTCTCTTCTAATTATAGAATAAACATTTAAATATAAAAGCTATATGAATATCTTTCTGCCTCTCTCATTTTGAGAGAGACAGAAAAAAAAATCTTGTTGAAACGAAAATCTAAATTTATTCATTTATTCATTCACTAAAAAAGAAAACAAAAAGAAGAAAGAAGAAACTCTTCTTAGAAAATAAATTCCTGGCTCTTTGCTTCGAAAAACATGACCTGGCCTAGTGTTATCAGCCTCCTATCAATTATCTTTCGTGCTGAGGGCATGATAATGGATGAAGCGATAAAAAAAAATGTGAGGTGTCAATGTTGTTTTATCTTTATGCTCTCGTGAACTCATTTTTCCTCTCCTTCTTGTTGTCATCACGTGTAAATTATTATTATAAAAATAAAATAATAATAATAATATCAATACAAAAATAGATAAAAAAGTAAAAACATCATTTTCTTGTTGCTCTTAATATGAATATTGATATGAAAAGAATCTGAAAACATTTAGACGTGTAATAAAGGCAAACTATGAAAAATCCTGTAATATACAAATATGGATGGATACATATATCCTTGCACACTTAAACACAAGCACCAACACACCGACATATAAGCCTTCATCCCTCTCATACAAGCATACACATACACAAGCACACACGCATAAGCAAATGCACACATACAACCCCCCCCCCCCCCATACACACACAACCCCCCCCCCTCCACACACACAAACAAAGACCTTCCTTAACCAGAACCTTAAAAAAAAAAAAAAAAAAAAAAAAAAAAAAAACTGATTTTTCCCCACCTATTTTCACGCTCTGATCATAACTTTCCTCTCGTCTACCTGTACTCCCTTTCGACATGCAAATTCTCAGCCGCGTACACCAGGGCAAAGAACGGGACAGCGTGACTTTGCACAGTAAACTCGTAGAACTCATAGGGGGTGGGGGGGGGGGCGGAGGAGAGGGGGACAGGGGGAGAGGCAGGAGGGAAGGGGATATGGTGGA
Organism: Penaeus chinensis; assembly: GCF_019202785.1. NCBI lineage: Eukaryota > Metazoa > Arthropoda > Malacostraca > Decapoda > Penaeidae > Penaeus > Penaeus chinensis. Next base: position 19,361,587 of record NC_061852.1, on the reverse strand, counting down.
GGAGAGGAAGGTAAAGGAAGGAGACGGGAAGGAAAGGAAGGGGAGGGAGAGGGAGAGGGAGTGAAGGGGAAGAGGGAGAGGTGGAGGGGAAAGGGATATGGGGGAGGAGGGATAGGTGGGAGAGAAGAGAAGGGAAGTGAGAGCAAAATGTGTGAGGAAAGGGAGGGGAAGAGAGGGAGGAGGAGGGAGAGAAGAGGAGGGAGAGAAGGGAAAGAGGGGGAAGGGAAGGGAGGGACTGAGGAGAGAGGGAAGGTGGGGGCAGAGGAGGAGAGTTAAGCGAGGGATTTGAGAGGGGGGGGGGAGAAGGACGTAGGAGAGACGGAGAGTGAAAGGGAGGGACGAAGGGGTAGGAGGGAACAGCTTACGACAGGGAGGGGGGAGAGGGAAGGAAGGAGGGAGGAGGGGATAACCCACGAAATATTGGTTTCTCACATGCCAAAACCTCGTGGTTTCTCTAACCTTCCTCGTTCTCCCTCTCCCTCCCTCCCCTCCTCCTTCCCTCCTCGACCCCCACCATTCCCTCACCACCACAAGTCTGCCACGAAAATGATCGCGCAGTTTCAGGGCCTCTTATATAACCCGCTGAGGTGTATGTTAAAGACTCGTTTTCGAAACTGTTCCCGAGGCTCTCGTGTCATCCGGGACCCTGCGCCTTCCAGGGTCCCGGATCAGCAGGCCTCGGGCGGAGATCGGAGCCCCAGCACCGCCTCTCACCAGCCATGTTGGCATTGATTTAATCTTTCACCTTTCTTTGCGCAAATATGAAACACGTTATTCAGCCATAAAAAAAGTAAGTTATTTACTTTTTAATCAGTATGCATGTATCCCTTTTAAAGTATGTGTGTATGTACACGTGTATTTATTTAAACGTATTCGTTTCTCTTTATCAACGAAACTTTTTTTTTTTTTCTCTCTCGATATTTGAAGTGTTCCTATCTTTTTTATGTTGCTTCTATTTAAAGTAACCTCCCTCCTCTATTTACAGACAACATACTCGTAATCACACACATAAACCCTTATAAAAACAAACAAAGAAGTAAGTACACATACAAACACACACGCAAGCAAGCAACCAACTTCCACGCGAGTAGAAACACACTCCCAAGCACCCCCCCCCCTCCATTAAACCCCCCTATCCTCCCCTCTCCCCCTCCCCCCTTTGCAGTGCGAACATGCCCCGTTCCATGCAAGTTATGGCTCGGAGCAGCGTACCCATGAGAAATAAGGGACTCATTTTGGAAATTTTTGCCTAATGCAAACCGTAACACAAATCAGTCGCTTATTCCTGATTATTTCGGTCGCCCTTGACCCCCACTCTCCCCCCCTTCCTCCCTCCTCCTATTGCCTCCCTATTCCCTGGTCTCTAATTGATCTTTTATCCCCCCACTCTTCCTCTCCCCCATCTTCCCCCTCTTCTTTCCTTTACCCTTATCCTCCCCCCCCCCCCATTTGTCCCCCATCTCCTTTCCTCCCTTCATACCTTCCTCCTCTTCCACCTCTTCCTTATTTCCCTTATCCTCAAATCTTTTTCATATTCCCCTTCCTTGTGTGTGTGTGTGTGTGTGTGTGTGTGTGTGTGTGTGTGTGTGTGTGTGTGTGTGTGTGTGTGTGTGTGTGTGTGCGTGTCTCTCTCTGTCTCTCTCTGTCTGTCTTTCCCTCTCTCATTCCCTCTCCCTCTCTTTCTCACGCTCATTTCTTTTCTCTCTCTCTCTCTCTTCCTCTCTTCCCCTCTTCTCTCTTCACTTTCTAAGGGATTCTCTTAATCCACTATCATCATCTCTCATTTACCTCAAACATAAGCACTTAAAACCCTCCATCTCCGACCTTCCTTCGCATCCCGTTTCAGTGCTTTGCCCAAACAAGCCCTTTAAAAGGAACTTTGTTTGGGTTTTTTCCTTCCCCTTCAAAAACCCATTTAAACGAGTTATGATAATGATGATGATGTTTGATGATGATAAAGTTGATGATGATGTGATGATGATGATGATGATGATGATGATGATGATGATGATGATGATGATGATGATGATGATGATGATGATGACGACGATGCCGACGATGACGATGACGATGACAACTAATAATTAAGGAAAAAATAATGATAAAGACAATAAAGATAAAAATGTTGCCTAGAACTGCCTCCTAATTATATGGCGACGTGTAACCATTTCCCTCCTTTGCATACGTGCGCGCTTAATCATATCTGTAGATGTTTAAACACGCCCGTAAATAAGTGCGCGTGTGCGTAAATCCAAGATAAAGATAATGCCTAAATCTACGTGCGTATATCCGTAGGTAAGTAAGTAGAAGCTCACCGTGCAAACCAGACCCATCATTTCGAAAAGAGGACCTCACACCGCTGCTCCCTTTCACACCTCCTCTCGGCGCCAAATGAGCATTCGCGCCGAGAGGAAGAGTCCACGAGGAAGAGGAGACCAAGAGGAAGACCGTATAAGGAGTGAAGGACCCTTGCCATGCTTGTATATTTGAGGCGAGGAGGCCCGAGGAGGCACGAGAGGACTTAAGACTTCCGCTCCGAATCATCCATAAGCTGGGGAGTGTTGCAGCCGCGTTGTCCTTCTCTCCTCTCTCTCTCTGCCTCTGTTCTGTCTCTGCTCTCTTTCTCTTTCTCTTTCTCTTTCTCTCTCTCTCTCGTTAGGTTCTTGTTCTTGTTATCGTTCTTGCTCTTAGTCTCGAGCAAGAATGTGTGCGCGTTAGCTCTTTGTAAGTCTGTCTGTCTTAGCCTCCCCCTTCTCCCTCTCCGCTTCGTACTGGACTTCGTTCTTTCGGTAGATAATCTTCCCCCATTTTTCCTTCTCTCCATTTCCTTCTCCCTCTCTCCCCCTTTTCCCCTCCCTCTCTCTTTCTCTCTTTCTCTCTTTCTCTCTCTTTCTCTCTCTTTCTCTCTCTTTCTCTCTCTCTCTTTCTCTTTCTCTTTCTCTTTCTCTTTCTCTTTCTCTTTCTCTTTCTCTTTCTCTTTCTCTTTCTCTTTCTCTTTCTCTTTCTCTTTCTCTTTCTCTTTCTCTTTCTCTTTCTCTCTCTCTCTCTCTCTCTTTCTCTCTTTCTCTCTTTCTCTCTTTCTCTCTTTCTCTCTTTCTCTCTTTCTCTCTTTCTCTCTCTCTCTCTCTCTCTCTCTCTCTCTCTCTCTCTCTCTCTCCCTCTCTCCCTCTCTCCCTCTCTCCCTGGCAACCCCCGATAAGATCTTTCCCAAAGAGCTTCTCCCTCCTGGCGTGTGACGGCACTAGAATTGGAGTCAAGATCTGGAGTCAGACCTGTCTATCGCCAGATGCCCCCCCCCCCCTTTTCCCTCCCGCCTTCCTTGCCTCTTCTTCTCTCTCTGTTCCATTTACTCTTGTTCTCTTTTTGTCTCACCTCCCCTTTTCGTATTAGTTTTTTTTTTTTTCTCTTCCCTCCCTCATTCTGTTCTGGCTTCCTTTCGTCATTTCCCTTTTTTTCACTCTCCTGCACCTTCCCTCTTTTCTTTCCACCTCTTCACTCTCCTTCCTCTCTCCCTTTTCTCTGTCTTCTTCTCATTCTGTTTATCACATCTTTCCCCAGTTATTTTCCCTCTCCCCACGTCCATGCTCTGTCTGCCTTTATTCTTCCTTTTCCCCTTCTCTACCCTCCTCTTCCTCCCTTTCCCCCTTTCTTTATACTCCATCCACTCTCCTCATCTATACTTTTTCTTAGCCTCTTCCTTCTCCTCTCTCCCTCTTCCTTCTCCTTTTCCCTTTTCCTTAACTACTTCCCTTTCTTCTCTCCCTTT
>NC_061852.1:19340321-19352821 GCF_019202785.1 Penaeus chinensis | reverse complement strand
CCATAAAAGTCTCAACTCTTAAAACACAGAAAGTAAGAAAGAAAGAAAGAAAGAAAGAAAGAAAGAAAGTGAGAAAAAAAGAAAGAAAGAAAGAAAGAAAAGGAAAATCAAATAAAAATAAAACAAATAAATCTAACCTCCATTTTCAACCAGATCACAACCAACGTTACAAACACGTGACGGCCCGAGAGTCACGTGCCCTGAAGGCGTCACACGAATTAATTATTCATACCACAACAACTACCACACGCACAAGGCCGCTCATTCATCCTCGCCTACGTCACGGTCGCGTCATCAACTACGATGACGTCACTCACTACGATGACGTCACTCACCACGCTTTCGTCGTCTTCTACGAACGGACATACGAACGTACCTGCAAAGAGAAAAAGAAAAACGCTTGTTAGTTACTGTATAAGCTTATAAAATGTAGGAATATGAGTTATTGTGATTTCTTTTATGGAGAAAAATGAAAGGAATCGAAGAGGAAGGAAAAGGAAAGAAAAGTCTTGAAGAAAAGAAGACGAAAGAAAAGGAAATACATCGAAATGAAGAAAAGAGAAACGAAGAAAGAAATGAAAAATTTCAAAACAAAGAAAAGACAAAAGAAACGAAAATAATACAAAACTATGAAGCACGAAACACAAAAAGAAACGAAGAAGAAAAAGAAAAAAGAAAAAGAAAAAGAAAATGAAGAGAGGAGCTCAAAAAAAGAAGAAAAAAAAAAAAGAGAAAAAAATCGAACCGCACCCATAAATCCAAACACTTAACACTGCTAATGATACATTATCCAAACCTCTTTATTTTTCTTTTACTTTCTTTTTCTTTTTGCGTATAACGAAAATACATTACGCACTCTATACATAATACATCAGTACGCCCGGGATTCGTGGCTCATTTCCCTCGAGGCATTTCCCCTCCGAGCTTCCCCTCTTTCTCTCTTTCCTTCTTTCTCTCAGTCTCTGTCTGTCTGTCTCCCTTTTTAGTCGTTTTTATCTGTTCTCTCTCTCTCTCTGTGTCACTGTCTCTTTTTTTTTCTCTCTCTCTCTGTCTCTCTTTCTCTCTCTCTCTGTCACTGTTTCTCTTTCTCTCTCTCTCCGTCTCTGTCTCTCTCTCTCTCACCGTCTCTGTCTTTCTATCTCTCTCCGTCTGTCTCTCTTTCTCTCTCTCTCTCTCTCTCCGTCTCTGTCTCTGTCTCTCTCCGTCTCTGTCTCTGTCTCTCTGTCTTTTTTTCTTCGTTTACTTGTTATTATACTTAACTCTGAGACTCTTCCTTCTCCTCTTACTTCCTCCTCTACCCCCCTCCCCCCCCCACCCTCCGCCTTCTCATTCCCCTCCGTTTCCTCTGTTATTTCTTCCCCCGTCAATTTCTCTTTTATTTTCCTCCTCCATCATTTCCTCCTTTCTTGTTTCCCTCCCCCCCCCCCCCCACCGACTTACTTCAGATTCTTCCTCTCTTTATTATTATTATCATTATTGTTCTCTCTTCTTCTCCTTCGTCTTCTCATCATCTTCTCCTTAAAGTTCCTCCTCCTCCACCTCCCTCTCCCTCTCCACCTCCATTTCCATCTCCAACTCCACCACCTCCACCTCCCTCCCCCCTTCCCTCTCCACCTCCCTCTCCCTCTCCACCTTCCTCTCCCTCTCCACCTCCATCTCTATCTCCACCACCTCCACCTCCCTCCCCCCTTCCCTCTCCACCTCCCTCTCCCTCTCCACCTCCATCTCCATCTCCACCAGCTCCACCTCCCTCTCCCCTTCCCTCTCCCCTTCCCTCTCCACCTCCCCCTCCCCCTCCCTCTCCCTCTCCCTCTCCCTCTCCATCTCCATCTCCACCAGCTCCACCTCCCTCTCCCCTTCCCTCTCCCTCTCCCTCTCCCTCTCCCCCTCCCCCTCCCTCTCCCCCTCCCCCTCCCTCTCCCTCTCCACCTCCCTCTCCATCTCCATCTCCATCTCCATATCCACCAGCTCCACCTCCCTCTCCCCTTCCCTCTTCACCTCCCTCTCCCTCTCCACCTCCATCTCCATCTCCATCTCCACCAGCTCCACCTCCATCTCCCCTTCCCTCTCCACCTCCCCCTCCCCCTCCCTCACCCTCTCCCTCTCCCTCTCCCTCTCCCTCTCCCTCTCCCTCTCCCTCTCCACCTCCCTCTCCACCTCCCTCTCCACCTCCCTCTCCACCTCCCTCTCCCTCTCCCTCTCCCTCTCCCTCTCCCTCTCCCTCTCCCTCTCCCTCTCCCTCTCCATCTCCCTCTCCCTCTCCATCTCCATCTCCACCACCTCCACCTCCCTCTCTCCTTCCCTCTCCACCTCCACCTCCCCCTCCCTCTCCCTCTCCCTCTCCACCTCCATCTCCACCAGCTCCACCTCCCTCTCCCCTTCCCTCTCCACCTCCCCCTCCCTCTCCACGTCCACCATTCCACCTTATAACGAAAAAAAAAAACTACTCCCAATTATAAAAGCTAAGAAAATTCTCATTAGATAAATAAGTCACACTAGATAAAGATAAAATCTACTTTAACAAAAAACATATTTAAACATCATTCGAAATCCTGCAAAATTAAGACAATGTCTACTGAAAAGCTAATCAAAACGCACGGTATATAATTCACAAGATTTATCCTTATAAATCGTAAGATCAGGAATAGAGAGAACGAGACAGAGAAACAGACGGAAAACAGAAAGAGAAAGAGAAAGGAAACGAGAACGAGAAAGAATGAGAAATAATAAGAATAAGAATGAGAATGAGGAGGAGGAGGAGGAGAAGAAAGAGAAGGAAAAGAATGAAAAAGAGAAGGAGAACGAGAACGGGAAAGAGAAAAAGAGAGTGAAGGAGGAAGGGAAAGGGAGGTGGGGAAGGGGGCAAGGGGAAGGAAGAGGAGAGTCAGCGGCGGACGTTTATGTTGTGCGTGCATTGTTGTAGTTCAAGGTGGGGGGGGGGGGGGGGAGACCAAGATTGAGTCGAGGGGAAGGGAGGGGGAGGGGAAAAGGGAGGGGGAAGGGGAGAAGGGGAGAAGGGAGGGGCAAGGGAAGGAGAAACGGAGGGGGATGGGGGAAGGGGAAGGGAAGAAGAGGAGTATGGGAGAAGGGGAGAACGGGAGGGGAATGGGAGGAGAGGGGGAGTGGAAGGGTGAGGGGAGAGGGGGAAAGATCAGGAAGAGGAGAGAGGAGGAAGGGAGGGGAAGGGGAGAGGGGGGAGAGGGGGAAGAGCAGGAAAATGAGAGGGGGAAGGGAGGGGGAGGGGAGAGGGGGAAGAGCAGGAAGAGGAAAGGGAAGTGAAAAAATAAAAATGCGTAAATGTACTTGAATTCGGGGATAAATTGCAGCTTCAAATGAGGGTGAATACTCCGCAAATGTGAGCGTGTATATATTCTTGATCAAGAGAATATGCAATTAATCAGTGCTTAATTCTGCGTTTATTCTGTTGCTTCCTTAAACAACTTTTCGTTACACTAAGTAAATGAGAACACGCTTTACGAGCAAATTCAGCTAAATATCTCAAAAACAATGGAAGACATTCTTATACACTTAACGCTTAAGCACTAAGACCATGTTTTAGGTCTATCGGTTCCCTGTCTGTTTGTCTGTCTATCTAGAGAGAGAAAAACAGCCGCAGGAACATGTGTTAATCCATATGAATATGATAATAGCAGTGATAACAACGAACAAAAGGAAGTAGGAAATATGGATACAAGAACATCAACAAGAAAAAAGAAGAAAAAAGGAAAAAGAACAAAAATAACAACAGTGTCAACACCAACAATAAAATAACAACAATAATAATAAAAAACAATACAGAAAACGAGGAAGACTTAAAACAGCTGTTCATTTTCCCCTTCTTTATTCAATTCATTCCCATGCCTTCTCCCAAGCCCGGCTCCTGTGCCTGCTAGCGACGCGGAGGAAGTTTCAGTGGCATCCGGACCCCGAGGTAAACAAAGATGGCCGCGAGATCCTGGACGGTTGCAGCAGGAAAGTTCGCCCGAGATGTTCTGTGAAGAGGGAGTCTGGCTGTTCTTCCGTCTGCCGTTTGAGTTCTGAGTTTTATTAATTTAGTTGTTTTTATTATTATCTTTATCTTTAGTTAGTGGGCTGTTATTTTGCCTTCGTTCTTGTTTGCTTGTTTTCCTTTTCTTGTGCCTGGTTTAGCTGTTCTTGCTCTTCCTCGTTCTGTTCATCAATGTCATGATCATGATCAACCTCATCCTCGTTATCCTCCTCATCCTCATAATAATCCACATTATTTTTTTTTTCCTCTCCTACTATTGTTACTTTTTCAGCTTTGTTCCATTTACTCCCTCTCCTTCTCATTCCTTTCGTTCTCCTACTCCATATCTTCTCCTCCTCTCCCTTTATCTGTCTTTTCTTCACCCTCCTTTTGATTTACATTCGCCAACTTCCTCTGCAATTCAGTGGGTTTTAACTGAATTGCAGAGGACTTCAGTAATACGGTTAAATGTTGATTTCTGTCGCCTCCGTCTCTCTTTTTCTCGCTCTCTCCCTCTCTCTCCTTTAACCCTCTCCCTCCCTCTCTCCCTCTTACTCACTCTCTCCCTCTCCCTCTCTCCCTCTCTCCTTCTCTTTCTCTCCCTCTCTCTCTTCTATAGTTTTTCGCTGCTTTTTTGCTAACTCGGTCTCTAATTACATCTTATCCCTCCTTCGCCTGACATATTTGGCATATTTCGCGAGGCAGCGCTGCTTAAGATGTATGCAAATTAGCTATGATTATCGCGTTTAGTTTGAGTGACTGAAACGATGTAGCTTAAAGTTGCGCATGTCATTAAAAGGCTGTGCATGGATAAAACAGTTAGTAAACGAAGGTGCACGAGAGTACATACACACGCATACAAGTACACACAAGTACACACACAATCGCACGCACGCACACGCGCACATACACACTTTAGATAAATATATATCCATGCATACATACATACATACATACATACATTCATACGCACACACAAATATATATTTAAACAAGGGTATATTCATAAAATTTATACAAACGCAAAGCGAACGTAAACACGGTGCACACATCATTCTATGTGACAATATGGCTTGAGTTGAGGCTGGTTAAGAAAACCGAAAAGCCATTGTATTTTATTGTAAAAGACCATCATGCAACTTAAAGTCCTTTTGCAATAGACTGTTTCTAAATACAATACACATTCTTCCTTCCTCTTTTCTTTAGAGAATGAAAGGATGAGGAAGAAGAAAAAAAAATAGAAACAAAGAAGGTAAACAAGAAAGGAATCTTAAGTAAACAAAAAAAATGGATTCTGAGAATTATTTCTGTTTTGATTCGTTTGTTTTATTCACCCTCTTTATCCAGTAACAAAAAAAGAGAAAGTGAAGGTGGCGGAGAGGAAAATAAATAGGGAATGAATAGGGAATGGGGACCGGGAAAAGAGGAAATTGAGGGAGGGAGAGGGAGAGGGAGAGGGAGAGGGAGGGAGGGAGAGGGAGAGGGAGAGGGAGAGTGAGAGGGAGAGGGAGGGGGGGAGGGAGAGGGGGGGGGAGGGAGGGAGGGAGGGAGGGAGGGTGTGAGGGAGGGAGGGAGAGGGAGAGGGAGAGGGAGAGGGAGAGGGAGGGAGGGAGGGAGGGAGGGAGAGAGAGAGAGAGAGAGAGAGAGAGAGAGAGAGAGAGAGAGAGAGAGAGAGAGAGAGAGAGAGAGAGAGAGAGAGAGAGACAGGAGGGAAGGAGGGAGAGAGAGTGAACCGACAGACAGAAAAGAGGCAAGACCGACCGCGTTATCACCACTACATCTTGAAGGCGTTGACACAACGTAACAGGAAAGAAACAAACAAACCGAGATGGTGCGGCTTGGCAAACAAAGGAGATTTGTTAGCGCCAAATTTCTGTCTCATTTTCGCGTTCTCTCTGCCCTCTTCCGTCTTCATCGTCTAGTGTTTCTTCTCTATATTTAATTTCTCACTTTTTTTTTGGGGGGAGGGATGTTTGTCAGTTTGTTTGATGTTTCATTATTGCTTATTGTTCTTTGTAAGTCCACTGTGTTTGTTTTCCTTTGTTGTGTCCGTCCTGTTTAGCTTTCTCTTTCTCTCTATTTCACTCTCTATCTCTCTCTTACTCACTCACTCACTCACTCACTCACTCACTCACTCACTCACTCACTCACTCACTCACTCACTCACTCACTCACTCACTCACTCGCTCACTCACTCACTCGCTCACTCTTACTCTTTTTCTCACTCTCCTGAACAATCTCCTGTTATATATTTCCTGTCGATATGACCAGCTGAGCAATCTGCCCCCCCCTCCTCTCCCCTCGTCTTTTACCTCACCCATTTGAAGTCATACTATATTCACGCCATCTGTCTGCCTCCCTTTTCGTTTGAGCGTTCTGCATTTACCGGGTCGCTTGTACCTCTCTTGCTCTCTCTCTCTTGCTCTCTCTCTCTTGCTCTCTCTCTCTCTCTCTCTCTCTCTCTCTCTCTCTCTCTCTCTCTCTCTCTCTCTCTCTCTCTCTCTCTCTCTCTCTCTCTCTCTCTCTCTCTCTCTTTCTCTTTCTCTTTCGCTCTCTCTCCCTCTTTGTAATAGTCTCTCTGTCTGCCTCCTTCTCGTTCCTTTCTTTGTACTTGTTCTCGCTTTCACTTGGCTGGCTGACTGGCTGGCATTTTCTCCCCACCTTTCCCACCCCATCTTCCTTCCATCCTTCCTTCCTCCCTTTCGTTTCACGCCGCCCCCAACCTCCCAGCCATCTGTTAGGCTTCCCGCTGCTCCCACGCGCACCATCTGTGGCCCTGTGCCTCTGAGAGCTAATTTGGCTAGTGTCTGGCACACGCCCTGGACCCTGGACTGATCTGTGGCGAAAAGACAATAAACGGTTTATACCATTCGGAGGAGAAGTCACTTGCGAGAGGGTCACTCGCCAATGCTACCGTGGGAGGAATAGGGGGGGCTATTTCTAGTTCTTGGGAGGAAGAAGAGCTATTTTTAGTTGTTTTGAGGTCTTAGGTTTTTGTTGTTGTTTTTGGCATTATATTCTCATAGGGTAAGTTTATTTTTCGACGAAGAGGAAGAAGATGAGAAAGAAGAAGACGATGATGAAGTAAAAAAAAAAAAATATCGTCCTCAAGAAGACAAGCATAAGTCCGAGACACAGAGAACGAAAGAAAAAAAAAATGGAACCGACGAGAATCTCATAACTGAAAGCCAACATAAGGAGGCTCATGAAGGCTTGGAATCTAGGCCTAAAACCTCACGCCAAGAAAGATGGAGGCCTACAGGACCCGAGGAGACAATCAATCAGGGGATAAATACATTGAAGGATTGTACATGCAAGACACAATATGGCCTATGCACGTCACTGATTTCTGTTTGTTGTCTTTGTCGTTGTAATTTCGTTGACGAAACTGCACACAGCGCTTCTGTTTACTGAATACACACATCGGAACAAGCGTGTAGACCATGTACGTACGTACACACAAGCGTACTCACATACATGTGCTTTTTTTCTCACTTTAATTCCCTCTGTATCTTGAATCACCTTCCCTTTCTCTCTCCTTCTTTATCCAACTCTCTCTCTTTCTCACTTTTCTTCCCTCCCCCCTTCCCCCTCTCTCAATCTCCCTCCCCGTCTCTTACCCTCCCTCCGTCCCTCCGTCCCTCAGTCCCTCCCTCCCTCCCTCCCTCTCTCCCTCCCTCCCTCCCTCCCTCCCTCCCTCCCTCCCTCCCCTCCCTCCCTCCCTCCCTTCTCCCTCTCAGGCACAGACAAACACACGCATTTTCTCTTTCTCTCTTCCTCTCCTTTTTCCCCGACCTTCACCGCCGGGCGCCTCTAGGCTTCTCCTGACTTCGGCTTCACTTTGCTGAGATTTATATTTTCTTGTTGACCTCTTGGATTTCCTTGGCTTCTATTTCTGGATTCGCTCAGGAAAAGGAGAAGAAGAAAAAGAGAGAGGGAGAGAGAGGGAGAGAGAGGGAGAGAGAGGGAGAGGGGGAGAGGGGGAGAGGGGGAGAGAGGGAGGGAGGGAGGGAGGGAGGGAGGGAGGGAGGGAGAGGGAGAGGGAGAGGGAGAGGGAGAGGGAGAGGGAGAGGGAGGGAGGGAGGGAGGGAGGGAGAGAGAGAGAGAGAGAGAGAGAGAGAGAGAGAGAGAGAGAGAGAGAGAGAGAGAGAGAGAGAGAGAGAGAGAGAGAGAGAATGAGACAGAGAAAGCTAAAGTTAAAAAAAAAAAAAAAAAAAAAAATCCCAAACAAACGTACACCCAAACACACATACATACAATCACAAAAACAAACAGAACCACAATGAGACACAAACAAACACACTGGGACACAAACTCACAAACAAACACACACCCACAAGAAGTGTCTCATCTCCTCGGAGAAGATTTCTTCGGATGGGAAAATGTCCAACGAAAGTCTGGCATCTCAGCTTACTCAGACCAATCATTTGTTTATTTATTTGTTTGTTTGTCAATTCATCTTATTGGTTATCGGGCCATTTTTTTTCTCTTAGTTGTTATTTTGGTTTATCTCTGATTGTCTGTCTGTAGAATTATACAAGTAGATACATGTATATAAATCCATCACTGGCTATTTATTCACCTTTGCAGTAGAAATACGCATGTCTGCCTCTCTGCCTGTCTGTCCAAGTTAGCATCTGTCACTTCGTGTTTTTCTTTTGTTTTTCTTTTTATTTTTTTGCTCACGTATATGTCTTTCTGTTGTTTTTTTTTATACATTAGTCAACGTATATTTGTCCATGTCTGTCTATCCGTCCATATGTCTGTTCGTCTATACGTCTCTTAATTTGTCTATCTCACTACTCATCTGACTTTCTGTTTGTCCGTATTTAAATATAAATATAAATATAAATATAAATATAAATGTATATATAAATATAAATGTATATATATATATATGTATATATATATGCAAGTTCATCTGTCTAGCTGTCTGTTGGCTTGTCTGTCAGGCCCGTTTAGTCAGCCCAGCCGCGACCAAGAGGACAAAGGGAACCCGAAAGACACACACACAGCTGAAACCGGCCACTAAGCATAAATCTCATTCAGCAGTTATATATGGTCATCCCCCCCCCCTCCTCCTTGCTCCCCTCTCCCTCCTCCCTTACCATTCCACCCCATACCCACCCCGTCTGTCTACCCACGTTCTCCCTTTTTCTCTCTTTGCTTTTCTGTCTCCCTTTCAATTTTACTCTCTCTTTTCTCTCCCTCTATCATCCTTTAATCTCCCTCTCCTCTTCCCCCTCCATACGTCTTCTCCCTTACTTCTTCCATCTTCCCTTCACCTCCTCTTCTGCTCCTCTTCCCACTCTTCCTTATCCTTTCACTCCCATCCCCCATCCTTCCTCCTCTCTTCACCTCTCCTTCTTTCTACGTGTTTCTTTTTTTCCTCTCTGTCCAATTCCCTTTCCCTTTCCCGATTCCTCTCTCCCACTTTCCCCATATGATCCCTTTGCAAAGACAGACCAGAAATTGCAATACGAAATCAAGTTGGAAAAGGACAAACAACGAAATGAACTGAAAGAGAAGCTAAATTAATTGCCATTTCAAAATTACACATCAATTTACTTTGAATAGACGGGTGGACAGATAAACAAACAGATACATAGATGAAACGATAGGCAGATAGGCATATACAGGGAATTACAAGCACATCAGAAATATATTTCATATTTATTTAGGTATGACTGGTAGATAAACGGATAAATAGGAAGATGGATAGATAAGAAAATAGACAAAAAGATTATTCAATGTCATGGGAAAAGCACAAAATAAACGAATCCATTCACAACCACATAGACCGTCATCCCAAACACACATTCACATTCATCCGGACAGACATACGGACAGCTAAATAGATAATTAAGAATAATAAAATATACATGGCGATAGATATAGAACGACGCAAGAGAAATGCACACACAAAAAAAAACCGAAGTCCCATTTACAACCAAATAGATTGTCGTCTCAAAAACTTCATATCTATTTCAACACTCTTCTCTTCCTGAAATCAAGACGGACTGAAACCCGGCCTGAAGCTATTGACTCCCTCCCTTGAGAACGCTACGTATCCACTCTCGTATCTCGTGTGTACTTTTAAACATCTCTGTTTGGAAGAAAGTTTGCGCAGAAAAAAGGGGAGAAAAATGGACGTCGGTTTTTTTTGTTTGTTTTTTTTTTTTGTTTGGGGGGTGGTCCTTTGGAGGGATTTTTTTTTATTGTTTTATCCGTTTATTTGTTTGCTTAGCTTCATTTTCCTAATGGCCTTGGTTGCCGTTGTTGTTTTAGGTGTTTCTGTAAGTAAATGTTATCGCCATTGTTTTTATCAGTATCATCATAATTATCTTCATCGGTAGAACTATCATATGCGTATCCTTATGAACAACATTACCACTCCAGTCGTCATATTCATCACTATAACTTTTTGGACGTAAAGGAGGGTGTGGGCAATAGAAAATATTTCGAGAATACGTCTCTAAAAATATAAATATAGACAGATAGATAGATACATACATATACAGTTGTAGATGGTAATAGTTAGATAGATCGATACTGATAGATAGATAAGTAAAGAGAGACAGTAGATATAACAAAACCTATGACCACCGACATAGTCAACCATTCAACCAAACACAGAGCAGACATGGTGCCATTCACTTTATTACCTTCTCCCTCCCCCCTCCCCCACTCCCCCTCTCCCTCCCCCCACCTCTTACCCCTACCTCATCCCACCCTCCCTACCTCCCCACCCCTACTTCCCCTCCCCCCAACCATACCCTCCGCACCCCCTCTCCCCCTAATCCCCCAGCCATATTAGACGAAGGTTGTAGCTGTATTTCAAAATATCTTTAACACGTTCTTCCGCTGACGTCTCGCTCCCCCTCATTCTGTGGGATAATGTGCTTGTGATGTTTCCGGATGCCGGGAGCCTTACAGAACTTGGGTTATTTTCTGTTCGGTCGAGAAACGCACGGGGGGGGAGATGGGGGTGGGTTGGAGGGAGGGAGGGAAGAGGGAAACAGGGGAGGAATGGAAGGGGGGGGAAAGGGAGAAGGGGGAATGAAAGGGAGGGAAGAGGGGGGAAGGGGGGAATGAAAGGGAGGGAAGGGAGGGAAGGGGGAATGGAAGGGAGGGAAGAGGGGGGAAGAGGGAATGGAACGGAAGGGAGGAAAGGGAGGAAAGGGAGGGAAGGGGGGGAGGGAGGGAGGGAGGGAGGGAGGGAGGGAGGGAGGGAGGGAGGGAGGAAGGGAGGGGAGGGGGAGAGGGAGGGGGAGAGGGAGAGGGAGGGGGAGAGGGAGAGGGAGAGGGAGAGCGAGAGAGAGAGGGAGAGCGAGAGAGAGGGAGAGCGAGAGAGAGAGAGAGAGAGAGAGAGAGAGAGAGAGAGAGAGAGAGAGAGAGAGAGAGAGAGAGAGAGAGAGAGAGAGAGAGAGAGAGAGAGAGGATACGAAAGACTCTTATCTCCCCGCGGCACATCCACATACTCGAAACCACGATGCAGTTCCCCTCACAAGCTCTCTGCTCTTCGCCATATCTTCATCACTCATCTATCCATCTCTTCCCCATCTTCGTCCTCTTTTCTCTTCCCCTCTTCCTACCTCCGTGTCTGGCGGCACTTTCACCCAGAGCTACAGTTTAGCGCCATTAGTATATATAGATGAGCAAGCATATGGACGTGAGAGCTGACTTCAAAGGAGGGAGGAAAAGAGTGGAGAAAAGGGGTGAGGGGAAGAGGAAGGAGAGCGGGAGGGGGGAAAATTAAAAAGTTACGGTCGTGGAACAGAAAAAAGCTATCAAAACTTTACCCTCAGTCTGTTTAAGAGATTGCACCAGGAGTCTCCGATTCTCCCTTCTTCTTCTTCTCCTCCTCCTCCTCTTCCTTTTTATCTCTTCTCTATCTCTTTTCCTTTCGCCTGCTTTTCACTCCACGGGGTTCACCTTACGTTCACTCCACGGGGTTCACCTTACGTTCCCTCCACCCACCTTATTTTTCGTGTGTTTTTTCTCCCGCATTCTCTCTTATCCTTTCGCTGATACTTTTCCCATTCTACGCCGTGGCATAAAGAAGAGAGGATTGGAAAGATCTATAAGTAACGGAGACTGAATCTTCGGAGATCTTTTGTCAACAACACTAGAGGTTCTGATTCTAACAATAACAACGTCAATGGTAGTGGATATGCATTTAGAGGTGCATAAACCTCTTTCTTTGCGAGTTGTCGTAAGGTTTTTAAACGAATCTATGATTATCGACTCGAACAGCTCCATGTGTGAATATGAATCACTCTGTGCATCTTGACGCAAAGGAATTAAGAGAATTAAGAATTAAAATCGACTCACGATGTAAAGTACAGGATATAACACTTTCCAGAGGGGCGGCCCAGTGCATTAGTACAAAACGACTACAAATGTTCGCGTTAGAGAAAGGGTGACAGAAATGTGTACAGTAAGTGCTAATCACATTATTAGTCTAGGTAATTCGGTGAAACAGCCAGAGGGCGCGTGTGAAATAAGTCAA
>NC_061852.1:19311070-19313570 GCF_019202785.1 Penaeus chinensis | reverse complement strand
GAAGGAAGGGAGAATAGGGTAAGAGAGGGAGGGAAGGGAAGGGGGGGAAGGAAGGGAATAGGGGGCAAGAGAGAGGAAGAACTGTGAAAGGGAAAAGGGGGGGGGGGCTCCTGTAGAAGGGAAACCACTTTTATGTTTCTTTCTCTTCGCTCTTCTTTGCCCTTCCATCCTTCTCCTCCTTCTCGCTATCTCCTTGCCACCGTCGTACTACCGCGGCGGCGGAGGAAGGAGAAAAAATACGTATATCATCTGAGAGGACGATTTTTTTCTCTCATTTCCTGTTTCCTATTTTTATGTACTATTTCCTCTTTTATCTCTGAAGGTCCTTGGTTTGGTATTCATCTCTCTCTCTCTCTCTCTCTCTCTCTCTCTCTCTCTCTCTCTCTCTCCTTTTCTTTCTTTCTTTCTCTCTCTGTATCTTTTTGTATCCCTATCCTATGTTATTTCCCTCCTCCATCTCTTCCATCTCCCCTTCTTCCTCCACCTCCATCTTCTCTCCATCTCTATTTCCTTCTACTCTTCCTCTTCATCCTCTATTTCAACCTCTATTCCCATTCCCATCCCCACCTCCTCACTCACCCTCACCCTTCCCTTCTCTCATCCTCCTCTTCTACTTCTTCTTATTCTACTTCTTCTTCTTCTTCTTCTTCTTTCTCTTGCTTCACCTCCTCCTCCTCCTCCTCCTCTTGTTTTCACCTATTTTACCCGTGTTAAACCGTGGGAATATGTTGCACCATCACCTTCTCTCCCCTTCCACCCCCCTCCCCCTATCACCCTCATCTCCCCCCTTCCCCTTACCCTTTATTTCCCCAATCCCATCCCCTCATCCCCTCATCCCACTATTCCCCTCTTCTCCCTAATCCATTATCCCTCTTCCCTTTACCCTCCTATTCCCTTATCTTATTCTCTCATCCCCTTCCACTTGCCCCCCTCCCCCTCATGCCCATCCCCTCATCATTTCCCCTTTCCCCTCTCCCCTCCCCTCCCCTCCCCTCCCCTCCCCTCCCCTCCCCTATCCCCATCCCCCTCATGCTCACCCTTCCACCTCTTCCACCTACCCTAGACACACCATCATCCTACTTTTTCATTTCTTTTTTTTCAAGATCTTAATGTCCCTGTTTGTGTTAATGGACTGTTTGGATGTGACAGGTGGGCGTGGGGAAGGGGTTGGGGAGGAGGAGGAGGGGTGGAGGAAGGAAAGGGTAATGGCCACCCTTAGATGTGTACTATGTTGTTGTAGTTGTTTTTGTTTTATTGCTGTTTTTGTTATAGTTTTTGTGTTTGTTTTTTGTCGTTTTATTAATGGCCGTGTGGGTGTTTTCTGCCTACATATCAATTTTTCTGCCTTGGTATTGCATCTCTTTGGCATCGATCTTTATCCCAGTGCTATCCTTCCCCTCATCCATGTCCACTTCCTTCTTTTCCCTTCCCCACCACCTCCTCTTTCTATTCTCCCCTCCTCTCCTCCCACCCCCTTCTCCTTTCCTTTCAATCTCTACGTTCGCTCCCGCCCATTTAATTCTCTCTTGCTCCTTGAAATATTTATTCATTGTCCCATAGCTTAAACCCGTCTCCTCCCTCTCCCTCCTTTCCCCCCTTCCTCTCTCTCCTTCCCCTCCTCCTCTCTCTCCCCATCCCTCTACTCTCTCTAATTCCCTTTTCTTTAGCTCGTTTCTCTCTCTCTCTCACTCTCTCTCTCTCTCTCTCTCTCTCTCTCTCTCTCTCTCTCTCTCTCTCTCTCTCTCTCTCTCTCTCTCTCTCTCTCTCTCTCTCTCTCTCTCTCTCTCCCTCTCCCTCTCTCTCCCTCTCTCTCTCCCTCTCCCTCTCCCTCTCCCTCTCCCTCTCCCTCTCCCTCTCACTCTCACCCTCCCTCCCTCTCCCTCTCATGTTTGATATTCAACTATCTGTGCAAGCATCTGTCTACCAATCTATTCACACATCAGCCTATTTCTCTGTTCCTCTTTCTTCACATCCCATTCAACCCCCCCCCCCTCCTCCATCCCCGCCCCATTTCCTTCGTCATTATGATAGCGTGAGGCATCCCCCCCCCTTACCCCTTGCCCCTTTCGACTCCTTTCCCCTCACTCCTTTCCTCCTCACCCCCCCCCCCCCCACTCCTTTTTTTGTTCATTCTATTTCGCATATTGTTATTTCGTATTTACTATTTCTTGCGTTCAAGAGAAAACGAGAAGAAGGATTTCGAGGGGGTGCTTCGTCATACTAGCTCTTGGGAGCCGTTGCCGTCACGAAAACCGTGTAATTAGTGTCCATAAAGTTTTTTTTTTTTTTTTTTTTTTTTTTTTTTTGCGTGCTCATACGTATGTATACGTATACATACGAGTGTATATCAAGCTATCTATATGTGTGTGTCTGTGTGTGTGTGTATACATATGTATAGATAGATAGATAGATAGATAAAGATATACTTATATATACATAAATATGTATACATATAAATATACATATATATACATAAATATATATACATATAGATGCACAT
>NC_061852.1:19296070-19306070 GCF_019202785.1 Penaeus chinensis | reverse complement strand
CCTTCTCCTCCCACCTCCTCAACCTTCTCTTCCACTTTTTCCCACCTCCTCCTCCTTTCTCCTACCACCTCCTCCTCCTCCTCCTCCTTTCTCCCACCCCCTCCTCCTCCTCTTCCTCCTCCTTTCTCCCACCCCCTCCTCCTCCTCTTCCTCCTCCTCCTCCTCCTCCTCCTCCTCCTCCTCCTCCTCCTCCTCCTTCTCCTCCTCCTCCTCCTCCTCCTCCTCCTCCTCCTCCTCCTCCTCCTCCTCCTCCTCCTTCTCCTCCTCCTCCTCCTCCTCCTCCTCCTCCTCCTCCTCCTCCTCCTCCTCCTCCTCCTCCTCCTCCTCCTCCTCCTCCTCCTCTTCCATCATAGCGCGAGACACTGCAATCCTTTGATATAGATGATCATAATATTGATAATGATATGGAAGACAAACAGCTGACTGATGTGCTCATACTGGCGTGTATGTTGATGGAAGATGCGAACGTCACAGCTTGTCTGGAGGGAGAATGAGGGAGGAGGGAATGATAAAGGGAGGGAGGAGGGAACGATGAAGGGAGGGATGAGAGAATGATAAAGGGAGGGAGGAGGGAATGATGAAGGGAAGGAGGAGGTAATGATGAAGGGAAGGAGGAGGGAATGATGAAGGGAAGGAGGAGGGAAAAGAAATGTAAGGGGGGGAAGAGAGATAAATTAAGAGATAGGGTGGAAGGGGAAACAAGGGTAAGAGAAGGGTAGAGGGAGATGAAGGAAGGAGGGAAAGAATGAAGATGGGAGGAGGAATGAAAAAGGGAGGGAGGGAGGGAGGGAATAAGAGAGAGGAATAAGAGAGAGAAGAAAAAAGGGGATAAAGAAGGGAAGGAAGGAGGGATTAGGATAAGAAAGGGGGGTAAGGGAGGGAGAGAGGAAAGGAAAGGAGGGAGGATGAAGAGAAAGAAAGAGAGAGGAAAGGGGAAAGAGTTAGAAGAAGGGAAGGAGGGAAGAAGCGAAGGAAAAAGGGAAAAAGTGGGGGAACTAATCAAGGGAGGGAAGGAAAGAGGAAGGAGAAAGGGAGAGTGTGAAAAAAGAAAATAGGGAGGGGATAAGGAAGAGAAATAGCGTGTAAGGAAGTCAGGAAGGAGGGGAATAGGAAGAGAGAGAATGAACAGAGGCATAGAGCGAGAGAGGAGGAAAAGAAGGATGATCTACGTCGTCCTCGCCTGCACGCCCCTCATCTACCTTTCTCCTTCCGCTGTCTACCTCATTCTTCAACCAGCATCCTTTCCATACCAGATTGAGTCCTTTCTTAAGTTCTGCTTTGCCCTTTTTTTCATCTTCTTCTTCCTCCCTCCTTCCTTTCTTCTGTCTTCGTCCGCCTTTTCTTGCTTTCTTTCTTCTGTCTTCGTCCCCCTTTTCTTGCTTTCTTTCTTCTGTCTTCGTCCGCCTTTTCTTGCTTTCCCCTTCCTCCCTTCCCTTCCTCTGATTCTTCCTTTTGTTCTTTCCCTCCTCTCTCCCATCCTCCTTCCCTTCCTTCCTCCTTTCATCCGTACCTCCTACTACCCTTACCTCTCTCTCTTCCTTCCTTCCTTTTTCCCTCACACCCTTTCGTTCATTCTTTCTCCTCGTTTTTTCACTTATTTCTCTTCCTCTCATCCCCCCCCCCCCCCCCCATTTTCTCTCTTCCTTTCCTTTCCATCTTTCTTTTTCTTTCAATCCTTCCCTCCCTCTATCACAGTAAATTCTAACCATGGGCCCCTAATAATAAGTAAATATAAGAAAATATAAATTAACATTTATATTTATTTATTTATTATTATTATAATAATAATAATCATTATTATTACTTTGAAATTTAATAATATTTGTTGTATCTCATATATGTTTGAGAAAATCAACCGAAAAGAGTAATAAAGGAATGAATAGAAGGAGAAGCGAAGTAATGAAAATAAACAAATTATAGGAACAGATGCAGAGGACATGAGAGAGAGAGAAAGAGAAAGGGAGAGACAGAAACAGAGAGAGAGAGAATTAAGCAAATAAACCGAAACGGGGTCATGGAGGAAGGAAGTGAAGATAGGGGTAAAGCGAGAACAAAATAAGGAAGGATATAAGGAAGGGAAAGAGAAACAGGGAGGAAAGAGAGAGAGAGGGAGAAAATGTGCGATGAAGAAAGGGAATAAGGAGGGAGAAAGGGAGATGGAAAGAAAGGAAAGGAATGGAGAAAAAAACGAAAAGAGAAAAGGGAAATATAGAAGGAGAAAGGAAAAGAAGCGAAAATGGAAAAGAAGAAAAAAGGAAGTTTCTTCCGATTTCTTAAGAACGCCATTTCAGATTCGAGATTTTAAGGAGGGGAAGAGGGGGGAGGGGAAGGAGGGAAGGAGAGGGGGGGGGGGATAAAGGGGTTGGGAGGAAGGAGAGGAAGAAGGGAAGAAGAGGGGGGAGGGGAAGAAGGGAAGAAGAGGGGGGGGGATAAAGGGGTTGGGAGGAAGGAGAGGGGGGGAGGGGAAGAAGGGAAGAAGAGGGGGGAGGGGAAGAAGGGAACAAGAGGGGGAGGGGAAGGAAGAGGAAGTGACGGGAAGGGGGGAAGGGTTCAGGGAGAGGTGATAGAGCGTCGTTGAATATTACAAAGCGTTGGCCAAAGCAGCTGCAAATGTCACTTTGACCTTTTCCGAATCACTGCCGCGCTCCTTCCCCCTCGCTTCCAGACCCTTCGCCTCGGCCCTTTCTCTCCTCCTTCCTCTCTCGCCTCTCCCTCTCTCTCACCATCATTATCTTTTTATCACTGTCATTAATATCAGCATCGTCATCACCATCATCATCGTCGTCGTGTCATTATTCACCATCATCATCACCATCATCTCCACACCACTCCCGCCCCCATTTTACCCACTCCCTTCCACACCACAACCCCCATCACCATTCCCCACCACTATCATCACCCCCACTCCATCCCCAACACCTCCATCTCTATCTCCACCACCCTCATTACGCCCAACCCACCCCCATCACCACCCCAACCCCACCACCACCACCACTCCCATCCCCACCCCCATCCCCATCCCCATCCCCACCACCTCCACCTCCACCACCCCCACCCCCATCCCCATCCCCACCACCTCCACCACCCCCACCCCCATCCCCACCACCTCCACCACCCCCACCCCCATCCCCATCCCCACCACCTCCACCACCCCCACCCCCACCCCCATCCCCACCACCTCCACCACCCCCACCCCCATCCCAATCCCCACCACCTCCACCACCCCCACCCCCATCCCCACCACCTCCACCACCCCCACCCCCATCCCCATCCCCACCACCTCCACCACCCCCACCCCCATCCCCATCCCCACCACCTCCACCACCCCCCACCCCCACCCCCATCCCCATCCCCACCACCTCCACCACCCCCACCCCCATCCCCACCACCTCCACCACCCCCACCCCCATCCCCATCCCACCACCTCCACCACCCCCACCCCCATCCCCACCACCTCCACCACCCCACCCCCACCCCCATCCCCATCCCCACCACCTCCACCACCCCCATCCCCATCCCCACCACCGCCACCACCCCCACCCCCACCCCCATCCCCACCACCTCCACCACCCCCACCCCCACCCCCATCCCCATCCCCACCACCTCCACCACCCCCACCCCCCATCCCCACCACCTCCACCACCCCCACCCCCATCCCCATCCCCACCACCTCCACCACCCCAACCCCCTTCCCATCCCCACCACCTCCACCACCCCCACCCCCACCCCCATCCCCACCACCTCCACCACCCCCACCCCCCATCCCCATCCCCACCACCTCCACCACCCCCCACCCCCATCCCCATCCCCACCACCTCCACCACCCCCCACCCCCATCCCCATCCCCACCACCTCCACCACCCCCACCCCCATCCCCATCCCCACCACCTCCACCACCCCCACCCCCACCCCCATCCCCATCCCCATCCCCACCACCACCACCCCCACCCCCATCCCCATCCCCACCACCTCCACCACCCCCACCCCCATCCCCATCCTCACCACCTCCACCACCCTCCAAACCCCGCCACCACCATCCCCATCCCCATCACCCCCATCCCCATCCCCCACCACACCCACCCCCATTAGCCCTATCCCCATCCCCCAACCCCCACCACTAACCCTTAAATACTTCACTCCATGTCTCTTCTCTTCTGTCTACTATCTTCCTCTTTTATCACCTTTCTCCCACCCACCCATCCGAGCGCCTGAGTGACATATCTCGACGTCTTGGGAGGAAAGGACAGGTAGACAGGAAGGAAAGAGTGAGGAAGAGTTATCGTTGTAGGAAGGTGGACGTCTTTTTCCGGCTGTTGTTTTGTGGTTATTTTTGTTGTTGTTGTCTTTTGTGGGTTTTGTTTGTTGTGTGTTTTTTTTTTTTTTGTAGTTGTGTTTTCTGTTTGGTTTGGTTTTATTTTGTTTTTGTTGTCTTTTTTTCATTTTGTGTTTGTTTTTCTTTTTGTTTTCGTTTTTGTTGTCTTTTCTGTTTTTGTTTTTGTGTTTGTTTTCGTTTGAGCTTTTGTGTTTGTCTTTTTTGTTTTATTTGTTGTTTGGTTTCCGTCGTCTCCCTTGTTTGGGGAAGGAGATTTGTTATTTATTGAATATTTAAGCCTTTTTTCTATTTCTTGTTTTTTTTCTGTTGTTCCATTTATTAATATTCTTTTTTATTCATAGTATTTACTGTATTCATTTGTTTTGTTATTATTCATTTTCCATTATTTCTGGTGGAGGGGAACTGGTGTAGGTAAGAGTAGAGGAAATAAATGCGGTGGATAAAGAGGACAGGTGGACAGGTGGATGAGGTAGATGCCGATAACAGACGGGAACAAAGTGAGACGAAAGGGAATGAGTAAGCAAAGAGAATAAATAGGGGGGTGGGGAGGAATCACCAACCGAAAAAAAACATATAAACAAAGGAAAAACAACAACTAGAAATTAATCTGAATTTAGAGAAAAATAAGATAAAAGAAAGGAGTAAGGGAAATCGAAAGAAACTTGTGATAAAGACGGAGGGAGAACGCTAGAGCCAAGACGAAAGGTGCGCGCGAGTTAACTTGTTGAAATTTAAAGAGCTTAGAGAGAGCTTATCCCCCGCCGTCTTTATAGGTTTCCCCCGTGTGACCTCCCCCCCCCGCGTGACCCCTCCCCCCCCCCCTCCGTTGACCCTGTAAAACTCCCCGTGTGAATCCCCCAGTGACCCCTGCTTGTGAACCTCCTCCCCCCCCCCCTTGTATTCCCTGTGACCCCCTCGTGTGAACCTCCTCCCCCCCCCCCCTTGTATCCCCTGTGACCCCCATCGTCTGACCCCTCCCCCCTTTGACCCCAAAGAACTCCCCGTGTAAGCCCCCCCCCCCCCCCGTGTGTCCCCCTTGACCCTCTAACACTCGGACCTAATGCTGGTGCCTCGGGAGTGCCACCGGGGGGCCAGGGTGAGATCCCTTTAAGTGCCTACAAAGCATAGGGTAAAGCTAGATTAATTGCCGTTATTTTTTTTCTCTTTTTCCCAATGTTTATGCTTCGTTACGTCTTTTTTTCTTTTCTTTTTTTATTGGCTAAATTGTTTTTAACTTGATATTTGTAATATGAAAAATGTGTTTTACTGGTTTATTTGTCAGTAGATATATTTAAAAGCTACCGAAAATCCATTTGGTCTTTGTAAGAGAGAGAGAGAGAGAGAGAGAGAGAGAGAGAGAGAGAGAGAGAGAGAGAGAGAGAGAGAGAGAGAGAGAGAGAGAGAGAGAGACGGCACTATTACCCTTAATTCTGAACAGGTGAGACCAGCGGCGCGCTCTCCAACACAAACAACCAAACCGTCTCTTGAACTTTCGGTGAAACACAGTTGACCGCAGTGACGCCAGCCTTAGTCTCCCGCACCTGGAACACGATTCTTAGTTTGTTCTTGTTGTTGTTCACTGTTCATCCTTCTCCCGTGACACCCGAATCCCATCCTTGTTCATCGATCGTCGCGTGATCCCCCCTCTTCCTACCCCTACCCTTCCCCTTCCCTCTTCTCCCCCTCCCTCCTTCTTCCCCTTTTTCTCCCTCTCCCTCTTCCTCTCTCCTTCTTCCTCTCTCCCTTCCTCCCCCTTTCCCCCCTTAATCCCCCCATCCTCCCCCTCCCCTCCTCTACCCCCCTAACTTCCCCAAAATCCCCCACACACTCGTCCGCTAGAATTCGAACTTCCCGAATCTCTCTCACCTGTGACGCTTAAGAACGAAAAGATCATCCCCGTATTTTCCCGTTGCCATTTCCCCCCCTCGCCCCCCCTCACCCCCCACCTCCGATCCTCGTAGAGACGTCCCTCGCGCTACAAATTAAGGACTGGGCACACACCTAAGGGCTGGGCACCGGATGAGGAGAAGCTATTAATAGCGGCTACTAATGATACTAGGGGTGGGGGTGGGGGGGGATTGCTAGGTGGTTGTCGATTTTTTGTTTAGTTTTATTGTTTGTTTACTTTTTTTCTCTGGGTGTTGTTGTTGTTGTTGTTTTCTCTATCTTTTATTTTGTATGTTTTGTCTGTCTCTGTCGCTGTCATACATACATTAGTTTTTTTCCCCTCATTTTTTTTTCTCCTATCATACATTCTCTCTCTCTCTCTCTCTCTCTCTCTCTCTCTCTCTCTCTCTCTCTCTCTCTCTCTCTCTCTCTCTCTCTCTCTCTCTCTCTCTCTCTCTCTGTCTCTGTCTCTCTCTCTCTGTCTCTCTCTCTTGCTCTCTCTCTCTCTCTATCTCTGTCTCTCTCTCTTGCTCTCTCTCTATCTCTGTCTCTCTCTCTTGCTCTCTCTCTATCTCTGTCTCTCTCTCTCTATCTCTCTCTCTCTCTCTCTCTCTCTCTCTCTCTCTCTCTCTCTCTCTCTCTCTCTCCTCTCTCTCTCTCTCTCTCTCTCTCTCTCCCTCTCTCTTTCTCTCTCTCTCTTTCTCTCTCTCTCTTGCTCTCTCTCTCTTGCTCTCTCTCTCTTGCTCTCTCTCTCTTGCTCTCTCTCTCTCTCTCTCTCTCTCTCTCTCTCTCTCTCTCTCTCTCTCTCTCTCTCTCTCTCTCTCTCTCTCTCTCTCTCTCTCTCTTGCTCTTTCTCTCTCTATCTCTGTCTCTCTCTCTTTCTATCTCTGTCTCTCCCTCTTTCTCTCTTGCTCTCTCTCTCTCTCTCTCTCTCTCTCTCTCTCTCTCTCTCTCTCTCTCTCTCTCTCTCTCTCTCTCTCTCTCTCTCTCTCTCTCTCTCTCTCTCTCTCTCTCTTTTGCTCTCTCTCTCTCTCTCTCTCTCTCTCTCTCTCCTCTCTCTCTCTCTCTCTCTCTCTCTCTCTCTCCTCTCTCTCTCTCTCTCTCTCTCTCTCTCTATCTATCTATCTCTGTCTCTCTCTTTCTCTCTCTCTCTCTCTCTCTCTCTCTCTCTCTCTCTCTCTATATATATATATATATATATATATATATATATATCTATCTCTCTCTCTAGCTCTCTCTCTCTCTAGCTCTCTAGCTCTCAAGCTCTCTGGCTCTCTCTCTCTCTCTCTCTCTCTCTCTCTCTCTCTCTCTCTCTCTCTCTCTCTCTCTCTCTCTCTCTCTCTCTCTTCTCTCTCTCTCTCTCTCTCTCTCTCTTTCTCTCTTGCTCTCTCTCTTCAACTCTCTCCCTCTCCCCCTCCCCCCCTCTCTATCTATCTGTCTATCTATCTATCTATCTATCTATCTATTTATCTGTCTGTCTATATTTCTACTGTATCTATTTTATTTTATTGTATTCCTCCTATCCTCTATGTGAATATACGTAGAAAGGACGAGAGGATGATGAAAGGGCGATATAACGAAGGGAAGGAAAAGGAGAAAAATATAGAGAAAGGCTGAGACAGAACAAGGAAAAAAGAGAGGAGGAAGGGAAGGTGGATGAGAAGGAAAGAAGTAGGAAGGAAGAAAGAAAAGAAAGAAGGGAGGGAGGGAGGAAAGGTGAGACGGAGGGAGGAAGAGAAACAAAAAAAGGGTCAAAATAGAGAAAGAGAAAGAGAGGAAGGCGGAGGGAAGAAGAAAGAGATAGTAAGAAAGAGACAAGGGAGATGATAGCTAAATTGATAGCCAGCGAAAAGGAACGAAACTTTTTTTTTCATTACTCTATTCAAAATTAAATAAAACAAATCAAGGAAAGAAAAGTAAGAAAAAAAACACATGCCAAAATAGATAGACCAAACAGACGAAAAGATAATTTACAAAAAATAGAAGTCTCTCCTATCTTAAATATCTCGCATTCCGTTACGTCTCCCCTCTTCCACCTTTCCATCACCCCCCCCCCTCCCCCTCTTCCGATCATCCCCTATCTCTCTCTCTCTCTTACCATCACCTTACCCCTCCCTCCTCCATATCACCCCCTTTACCCGCAAAATCACCCCCTCCCTCTCAGTATCACCCCCCCCCTTCCCTCTTACCATCGCCTCCAACCCCCTCCTCTTACTCCCCCCCCCCCTCCTCTTTCTCCCTCCCTCCTCTTACTCCCCCCTCCTCTTACCCCCCTTCCTCTTACTCCCCCCTCCTCTTACCCCCCCCCCCCTCCTCGTCGCCCTGGATTCCTTAGTGGTGGAAATCCGTTCGAGGAAGCCTCTATTGATGCTAAACATTCTTCCAAAGACCATGACATCTGCTTCTCCTCCCCCCTCCTCCCCCTTCACCTACATTTCTCCCCCCCCAGCTCTGCCCCTCCCCTCTCCTCCAACCTCTCCCCGCCCGGTACCCCCCTCCTCCCCTCCTCTATCCTCTCCCATTCTCATTTGTTCTCCTTTTCTACCCCACCCCCTCCCTTTGCTCTTTCTTCTCAATCTTCTCCTACCCCCTTTCCCTTCTCTTCCTTCCCTCCTCCCTTCCTCCCCTCCTAACTTCTTTCCCTCCTCCCTTCCACCTCTCCTCTTCATCTCCCCTTCGCCCCTCCTCCCCTCCTTTCTTCTTTCCCTCCTTCCCCTTCATTTCTCTTCTCCATCTCCCCTTCTCCCCTCCTCTCCTCCGTTTTTCCTTCCCTCCTCCCCTTCACCTCTCCTCTCCACCTCCCCTTCACCCCTCCTCTCTCTCTTCTTCTTTCCCTCCTCCCCTTATCGCAATGCTCCCCCCTCCCCCCCCCCTCCCCTCTTCCCTCTCTGACAATCGCCATTCCCGCGTTCGTCCGCCATCTTACGCAATTTCTGAACCATGTCTCCCGGAATGTAGAGTACCGTCGAGCGTAGCCTCTTTTGCGAAAATACCTGAGCTGCAGAGATTATATATTGACGCGTCGTCACGGTATGGCGCACGGGAAATTGTGGGCGGACCTGCTCGACGCCGTGCGCTTTGCGAAGCTTCTTTGTTTCGAGGGGATACGCACTCGTTTGGATTTCGTCCTGTTGGAGTTCTTGTCGTTAGTTACCTTTTCGTCGTAGTTTTATTGTTTGTTGGGGTCGTGGGCGTCTCAGTAATTACTGATATAAATGGATGTTCCTCGTTTTTTTTCCGCCCCCCCCCCCCTTCCTTTGTTGTTGTTGATTTTAAATAATGCACTAATATAGAATTCAAATATGTTGAAAATACACTCGTCAGACTTCTCTTTTATAGCACCCCCTATCCTTCTCACCCTGCTTCCTCCTCCTCCTCTTCGAACTAAGAAAAACAAACAAACAAATTAAAAGGAGCTGCTCCCTACCCACTCCCCATCCCCCTACCCACTCCCCATCCCCCTACCCACCTACCCACCCCATAAAAGGGAAAACTACCTCCAATAATAAAACAAAAGAAAACAAAAGAGTTATGGCAAAGAGAGAGAGATAAGTAAAAAAAAAAAGAGAGAGAGAGAGAGAGAGAGAGAGAGAGAGAGAGAGAGAGAGAGAGAGAGAGAGAGAGAGAGAGAGAGAGAGAGAGAGAGAGAGAGAGAGAGGGGGGGGGGGAGAGAGGGAGAGAGGGAGAGGGAGAGGGAGAGAGAGAGAGAGAGAGAGAGAGGGAAAGGGGGGGAGAAAGAGAGACAGACAGACAGAGAAACAGAGTGAGAGAGAGAACGAG
>NC_061852.1:19281070-19286070 GCF_019202785.1 Penaeus chinensis | reverse complement strand
TACATACACACACACACACACACACACACACACACACACACACACACACACACACACACACACACACACACACACACACACACATATACATTCACACACACACACACATATATGTATCTATATCTATCATGTATATATATATATATATATATATATATATACATACATACATACATACATACATACATACATACATACATACATACATACATACATACATACATACATACATACATACATACACACACACATTCATACATACATGTATACATATATACACAATTATACATATATGTTTTAAAAAGTCTAATATACATAAGTGAAGAAAAGAAACACTAATCATGGAGATAATAGTGGTTTCCTTTGTTTGGAAAAAACAGATGGCAATTTCAAAAGCATAGTATGATATGGCATTCGAAGATTGAATATAAATAATTCGTTTCTCAATCTGTCTCTCTTTATTTATCTATCTATCTGTCTGTCTATCTCTCCTCCTCCACTTCCCTCCCAACATATGACTGTGAGCTTCTTCATTATCCTTCATCCTTTCTTTCTCCCCTTCCTTCTCTCTCTCTCTAGACCCCCCTTTCCATCTCCCTCCTTCCCTCAATCCTCCAACTTCTCCTCCCTTCTCTTCTTCCTTTCTTCCTTCTTCCCTCCTAACCTTCCTACCTCTTCTCCCTCCTTCCCTCCTTCCTCCTTCCCTCTTTCCTCCTCTCCCTCCTTCCTCCCTCTTTCCTCCTCTCCCTCCTTCTTCCCTCTTTCCTCCTCTTCCTCCTTCTTCCCTCTTTCCTCCTCCCCCTCCTCCATCCCTCTTTACTCCTCTCCTTCCTATCCCTCCTGACCCTCTTCCTTCCTTCCTTCTTGGGTCCTTCTTGCTCTTTTGGATCCTGGGATGAGGGAAAAAAAAAATCGAAAATGGGAAAAAAAAACCTAGGAAACAAGTATTTATGGTCTTAATGAAATCAAATGTCTGCTATTTTTAGTTATGTTATTATTGTGGGTTTCTTATTGTGTGTGTGTTTTTTTTTTGTGTTTTTTTTTCGTGTGTGTGCGCGCATTTATGTATGTGTTCCTGTGAATATTTGTGTATATTTTTCATAGTTGATGGATGTTTTAGTGCACTCATTTCCCACTGCAAACTGATATAGCAACCTGTTATGCTTTAACATAACATCAGCAGTAGATTTGTATCTTTCTTCCTTTTAGCTATGCCTTCCTTCTCACTAAACCCTTAAAAAAATAAAAAAAAAAATAAGGAAATCCTGGAAACAATAGTAAACGCTGCTTAAAAATGAAATGGATATACTCACAATAGCATTTTTTTTTTTATTATCCTAATGGGTTATATCGAGTCCAATCATTTATCCCATTATGCAAATCATATGTCACTATTTAGCGTAATAATTAGCACATAAACCGAACATGATTGCGAAATTAAAATGTGAGTTTTGGATCTATCATACAAAGCGAAATGACTGCTGCTCTTTCGTATTGTATTTTTTTTTTTTTTTTTTTTGAGGGGGGGGGGTGAGGGAAGGGGTTAGTGTCAGGAGCAGAGGGGGGTAGAGGAGGGGAGGGGAGTTAGAGGGAGTGGGGTAGAGGAGAAGGAGGGAGAGGAGGGAGGAGGAGGGGTTAGGGAGGGATAAAAGAGGAGGTACGGGAAAGGGGAATAGGGAAGGAAAAGAGTAGAGGGAGGGAGGAAATAAAAGAGAGAAGTAGAGAAGGGAAGGGAAGGGAAATTAGAGGAGGGAGAAAGAGTGGAACATGGAGCAAAGGGGTGGAAAAGATAGCTTGAAGGGAGAGAGAAAAGGAAAAAGGTAGAAGAAAGGGAGATATTGGAAAGGAGAGGAGGTAAGGAGAAAAGAGGGAAGGGTGATTAGTACAAGATAAAGGGAGAGTTGGAGGAGGGGGATAGAAAGGGAGATAGGAATATTGTGAAAAGGGAGAATGGGATACAGGAAAGGGGAGAATAAAAAGGGGCGAGGGAGAAGGGTGTAGGTGAAGGAGGGGGGGGGGGGGGGTGGCATGGGAAAGATAAAAAGGGAAGAGGAAGGGAGGAGGATAAAAAGCTTTTCCCCATCACCCCCACTATTTCCCCCTCCCCAGAATCCCCCTCATTCCCCCTCATTCCCCTCAAATACACACTTTTCCCCTCACGCCTCGTCGGCTCAGAGCGAGTACCCAGAAAGACAGCTCGGGCACGCTGGGTATGCTGATGACGTCACTTAGACACTTGGCACCGGGTGGCACTTGTTGGCACTGGTTGGCACTGACACCGGTGTCGATGACCTTCGAGCGGCGATGCAGGCGTGGTCGTTGTTGTTGTTTTGTTGTTGGTTTTAGATTTGTATATATTTTTTATTTGTTCTGAAGTGAAAAAAATATTGAAAGAGGAGGGGAATAGAGAGATAGGAAGAGAAAGAAACGAGAGAGAGAAACGGGGAAGGAAAGGGAAAAAGAAAGAGACGAAAGATAAAGAGACAGACAGACAGACATCCAACAAAGAGAAATGTATTTAAAAAAACTAAAACGAAAAAAAAAACACAGATACGTGTACCAACTACAGAAATATTTCCCAAGAACAGAACATTTCCGAGACAGTTATAATAAGCCCAAATGATAAGACCTCGAGCCCCCTATCCTTACCCCACTCACCCCCTCCCTATCCCCTACCATTACCCCTATCCCCTGCCTTCCCATCCCCTACCCTTCCTTAAACCCAACCACCCCCTCCCTCCCCCCTACCTTACCCCACCCCCTACCTTTACCCCACCCTCTTCCCCCCTCTCCACGCCACCCCCTAAAACATCAGTAGGTCGACGGGCTGTATGCCAAGCTGTGTCGCGTCCCTTCCCTCACTCTCTTTCTCTTCCTTTTTCTTTACCCTCTTTCCTTCTTCGTCTCTTTCCCTTCTCCCCTTTTTTCTTCTTCGTATCTTTCCCTCTTCGACTTTTTCCTTCTTTGCATCTTTCCCTCATCCCCTTTCCTCTATTCTATTCTTCCCCCCTTCCCCCTTTCCCTTTTCCCCTTCCTGTTGCCATCTTCCCCTCTTCCTCTCTTCTCCTTTTCCCCTCTTCAATTCTTCTTTTCTTCCACTCCTCCTCCTCTCTTCGCTTCTTCCCCACTTCCGTCTTCTCCCTTTTCTTATTATTTTCATATTTCTATTCCTCCTTTACCTCCTCTTTCTTCCTCTTTTTCTCTCCTCCTTCTTCTTTGATGTGTGGTGCAGCGGTAGCGTTCTCGTCTAGCAATCTTGGTGACCTACGTTCGAATCCCTCGCCGCCGGTGGATGGTAACCCCGGCCATTCCTTGCACACTGGGGATAATTTGCAACCAGAGTAAAACGGACAGCATGTCACACAAAGCATATCCATTGTAACAAATGGAATAAAATAGAATTATCATTATTATTATTATTATCATTATTATTATTGTTGTTGTTGTTGTTGTTATTATTCCTCTTCATTTTCTTCTTGTATTATTTAACTGGAAATGTGTTTGTTTTCTTTGGCAATGCGTGGTATG
This sequence comes from Penaeus chinensis, assembly GCF_019202785.1. Lineage (NCBI taxonomy): Eukaryota > Metazoa > Arthropoda > Malacostraca > Decapoda > Penaeidae > Penaeus > Penaeus chinensis. Next base: position 19,282,542 of record NC_061852.1, on the reverse strand, counting down.
AGGTGTTATGAGGTGCCATGAGAAGTCGAGATGATTAATGAGGTTCTAATATGTTGTTCGTGTCATAGGTAATTATAAGCAGGCACATGCCATTGGCAATTACGTTTTAAGATACTGTGAGAGTGGGAAATGTCATCTAATGAGGTGTCATAATAAGATAGAATGTGGCGTGAGACGTTTATACATTATGAGGTGTCATAAATAAGTCCAATGAACCGTGAAGTGTTTATTCGTTTCGGGGTATCAAACGGAGGTAAAATGTTTAAATGGGATTTCTTTTCGTTTTAAAACATCACAAGGAGTTTAAATGTTTATGAAGTGTTCATGTATTTTGGGTTATTATAAATTTCAAATGTTTTATAAGGTTTTAATACATCTTGACGTATCATAAAAGTTCAAATGTTCTGGACATTTTGACTTATCTTAAGGAGTTAAATTGCATTTTCAGGCATTTATACATTTTGGTATATTATGATTTGTCATTCCAGGTTATATATATTACAAAATATTCTCTGATATTAATATCGTCGCCACAAAGACGAATATAAACGTAAAATATGCGTAACACCAACAAAGTGTCGTCCAATGACTCGTGTGCGTCATACGGTGTCACACAACAGTCAGTAATTCCTTTCACGTTCTGTGGACGCAGCATCTCTCCCTCTCTCTCTCTCTCTCTCTCTCTCTCTCTCTCTCTCTCTCTCTCTCTCTCTCTCTCTCTCTCTCTCTCTCTCTCTCTCTCTCTCTCTCTCTCTCTTTCTCTTTTTCTTTCTCTCTCTTTCTCTTTTTCTTTCTCTCTCTTTCTCTCTCTCTTTCTCTTTCTCTTTCTCTTTCTCTCTCTCTCTTTCTCTCTCTCTTTCTCTCTCTCTTTCTCTCTCTCTTTCTCTTTCTCTCTCTTTCTCTCTCTTTCTCTTTCTCTCTCTCTCTCTCTCTCTTTCTCTCTCTCTTGCTCTCTCTCTTTCTCTCTCTCTTGCTCTCTCTCTTTCTCTCTCTCTCTTTCTCTTTCTCTTTTTCTCTCTCTTTCTCTCTCTCTTTCTCTCTCTCTCTTTCACTTTCTCTTTCTCTTTCTCTTTCCCGGGTCGGGAACCTTTGCTTGGGGCGGGTGGGGGGAGTACGCTGAAGAACCGCCAGTTTCCGTCCGTCATTTTGGTGTCATCCTGGTGTCATTGATTTCCTCGTCAATGCTCCATTTCTTTTATTTCCTTTCTGGGTTTCTAGTTTATCGGTTACTTCTTTTTCCGTTCTTTCTTCATCGCTCTTTGTTTCACTCTTCGTCTATCTATGTCTGTCTATTAATCTCGTTTTTGATTAACCATTCATTTACACGATAATTACTCTATTTATTCGTGGTGATAATATCCCTACTTAACAAAAGACATACGAACCAAAAACGAAAAAAAAAAAAAAAAAAATCTGTTTACGTCTTTAATTCCTACAAATAAACCAGAACAAAAAAAAAAAGCAAATACGAG
>NC_061852.1:19271070-19273570 GCF_019202785.1 Penaeus chinensis | reverse complement strand
ATCCAGGTACATCTGTCTGTGCTGAGACCCAGAAAATCCCAGAGCACTGTAATCCCCTGTATAAATCCCTCTACACCCCCACCCCCACCCCTTATGTGATATCTTACGGGATTGAAGTATATCTTTTTTTTTTTTAAGTAGGTGTAGTTTTTTTTATATTTTTTTTCATTTTTGTTCTCCCCCTTTCTTCCTCTATTTTTTTCTCTATTTTTGTTCTTCTCCTCTGCTATGTACCTGTAATACTCTAAGTTCAACTGTGATCCCCGGAGACAAGGAACGTTTTTCTCTGTGTGTGTGTGTGTGTGTGTGTGTGTGTGTGTGTGTGTGTCCAGTTTAATTAAGTGTTACGTTGTAATCCTCATGTAAACAGCATTAACGATGTAGGGAATAGGTGGATTGTGCGAATTCCTGGACGCGGTTAAAGAAGGCGAGTATGAGTGTGTGTGTGTGTGTGTGTGTGTGTGTGTGTGTGTGTGTGTCTGTGTGTATGTGAGAAAGAGAGAGTATGTGTATGTATGTGCGTGTGCGTTTTTTCAATTCTCCATCGCTTCCTCAGACTTTTTATGTCATTTTCCTTCCTCCTCCTCCTCCTGTTCTCCTCCTCCTCGTCCTCCTCCTCCTCCTCCTCCTCCCCCCCCCCTTCCTCCCCTAGTTTCTCCTTTCTCTCTCAGGTGCTGAATTTTACTTGGACAAATTTGCATAATTACATTTTACAGTCTTTTATGAGTTACATCAAGTTGCATGTCCGAGGGAGGAAAGGGGGAGGGGAGAGGGGAGGAAGAGAGAGAGAGAGAGAGAAAGAGAAAGATAAAGAGAGAGAGAGAGAGAGAGAGAGAGAGAGAGAGAGAGAGAGAGAGAGAGAGAGAGAGAGAGAGAGAGAGAGAGGTTGAGATTGAGAAGGAGAGTGATAGTGAAAGACAAACAAACACAAACAAAAAAGCAAAAAAACAAACAAACACAGGCACATAGACACCCAACCTAAACTAAACTCAGCTGAACTGAACAAACAAGCAAACAAACAAACAAACAAACAAACAAACAAACAAAATACCCATAAAATACAGCTAAGAAATGGAACCCAAATCCCACCTTTGAAATTTCCTCATCGCAAACATCACACGCACTTATTCCCCCCCCCCCCCCCCCCCCCACCGCTTCGGCACCATCTTACACGTCATCATTTCTGCCTCTTAAATCCGTCTTCAGATGTTGTCATGGCAACGCGTCTTCATGGTTGAGCACAGTCAGAGAGAGACTTATGGTGAATGGTTGACAACACCATCTTCCTCACCATCTTTAGCCCGCCTCTTTTCCTTCCGTTCCTTTCTAACTCCTACTCCTCCTTCTTCTTCATTTATTCCTTCTTATTCTCTTTCTTCATCTTCTACTCCTTCATATTTTCTTTCTTCTTCTTCCAATCCTCCTTCGCCTTCTACTTTTTCTCGTCTTATTATTATTATTATTATTATTATTATTATTCCTTTTCCTCCTTCTCCCTCATCCCCTCACCCTATTCTTCCTATCCCCCCTATTTCTCACGGTCATTCCTAACCCCATCTCCCTCTCTTACTTCATCCCCGCACCACCCCCACTTTTTTCCTCACCCCCACCCCCCACTCCCACACACACCCCTACCCCTCATTTCCACCCCCCCAACCCCCCCCAACCCCTTTCCCCATTCCCCATCTTGACCCACTGCAGCTATTTTAATTTTGCAATTTAGTCCAGTTTAAACCACTATTGATTATCTCGTTTTTTTTTTTTTTTTTTTTCTTTTCTTTTCTTAAAGAACTCAACATTGAAAAGCTCCATGTACACAAGTTTTTAATTAGGTGAAAATTCAGGGGAAAGAAAAAGCAAGTCTGGAACTTAATTTTGTGGTGTGATTCAGTTGTAATTATTTTCGTGGAATTTTGTATTTTTTTATGAATATCATTGGGCCACTTGTTCCATCATGATTTTTTTTTTTTTTTTTTTTTGTGTGTGTGTGTGTGTGTGTGTGTGTGTGTGTGTGTGTGTGTGTGTGTGTGTGTTTATATGTATGCGTATGTGTGTGTGTGTGTGTGTACGTGTATGTACGTGCGTGTATTTGAGTTTTACATGTCTTCTCCCACATCTCTTTTCTCTATTCTTTTATTTTCCATTTCGCTTTCCCCGTGTTTGACCTCCAGGGACTTCGCGTCTCAAAGAGTTATGGAAAAACAGAATATACAAACCTTACAGCTTTCATGTTGGGTTCATCCATCATTTGCATCTGTAACGGGGAACCGCTCCTTCCTCATCCTCCTCATACTTACACTCACTCTCTCTCATACTTACACTCACTCTCTCTCATACTTACACTCACTTTCTCTCATACTTACACTCACTCTTTCTCATACTTACACTCACACTCTCTCATACTTACACATTCCTTATACTTTTACGCATTCTTTCTCATACTTGTATGCACTTTCCTTAATACTTATACTCGTATATCTTATATGTCCTACCTACACTT
>NC_061852.1:19267515-19270970 GCF_019202785.1 Penaeus chinensis | reverse complement strand
GGGCTGTTCCCCACGCCATCCTCTCTCCCTCCTCTCCCTCCTTTCTTGGCCCTTTTGTTGTTTCTTCCCTTTAAAATATATATATATATATATCTTGTATTTATTTAGTTATTTTATTTATTTGTTTATTTTTTTTATTTTTTTTTTTTTTTTTTTTTTTTTTTTACATTTTCCCGCTTGTTTTTTTTTTCTTTTTCTTTTTGTTTTCCTGTTTCGTATTTTTTATTTACCTATTTTTTTCCCTAAATCTTTCTCTCTCCGTTCTTTTCTCTTCTCGTTTCCTGCTTTTTTATTTTCTTATTTACCTTTTACTTCCTTCTTTCTTTATTTCTTGCTTCTTTCTCGGTATTTTACTTCCTGTTTTCATTCTTCTTGCTTCCCTATTTTTCCCCTTCCTTTCTCCTTCTAGCTCTTCCACTTTTTCCTTTCCCTTATATTGGTATTTTTTCATTTCCGCTTCCTATCTTCCGTCTTTCCCTTTTTCTCTCTTTCTCCTTCCTACTCCCTCCTTGTTTTCTCCCACCTCCTTACTTTCCACCCCCCACCTCCTCCTCCTCCTCTCCTTTCTGCTTTCTTCTTTCCTACTTCCATTTCCGTCTTCCTCCTCTTCCCTCTTCCTCCCTGCCTCCGTTGTTTTCTTCCTTTTCCTCCCTTTCTACTCCTTCCGCCCCCCCCCCCCCCATTCTAGTTTCGACCTTCCGCTTTCACCTTCCTCTTCCTCTTTTGAAGCGAAAAATAAGAGAAAGAGAGAGAAAGAGAGAGGACTGACGGATGGAGAGATAGATAGATAAATAAGACAAGTGTATATATACAGTAGACAATTTTTACACGAATTGAGAAATAAACAGACATACAGACAGACAGAAAGGAAGAGAGAGGGGGTCGAACAGAGAGAGAGAGAGAGCAGGCGAGAGAGCGCGGGAACAAAAGGTTTTCGCTGTAATTACGGCTGCCTAAGTTCCCTCTAAATTATTCCAGGCGATATTATTAGCACCATAAAACGAGACCAACTTATCATCGACAACAATAGAAATGCAGTGATTAATCGCGCCCCTTGTGTTGCGCGGGAAAACAAGAGAGCGCGGGGCCAATTTGGTTCGGGTCTTCGTTGTAAATTTGTGTTTTCCATGTTTGGCACTTCAGTTCTCTTGTTTAAGTTTTTGGGTTGTGTTTATTTCTTTTGATTTTATTTCGTATTTTCCTAGTATTTTCCCCCTTTTTTTCATCGTTTATTATTTTTTTTTTTTGTGCTTCTCTCTCTCTGGTTGTATTTCCCCCAATCTTTCGCGTAACTCATTTCTTCATGACCTTAATTCATCCGTCTTTGAACTTTAAGTAGCCTATCATCTCTCTCTCTCTATCTCATTTCCTTATCACTTTTCCCTCCTGTCCCCCCCCCCCTCCTTATTTCTAAACACCCCATCAACATATGCGGTATTGTTCTCACCCTCCCCTCCTCTCTCTCTCACCCCCTTCTCTTCTTCTCCTCCCCCCCTCTCCCTTCTCCCACCACCTTCCTCCCTTTCATTCTTCTCTTTCCCTATCCCTCTTCCCTCTCCCCTCTCACCCTTCTCATTCCTCCCACCCTTCCTACCACCCCCTCCCAACCCCCTCTCTCCCTTCCTCCCTCCCTTCCCCCCCCCCATCTCTCACCCTTCTCATTCCTCCCTCCCTTCCTACCACCTCCCTCCCAACCCCCTCTCTCCTTTTCTCCCTTCCTCCCTCCCTTCCCCCCCATCTCGCACCCTTCTCATTCCTCCCTCCCTTCCTACCACCCCCCTCCTAACACCCTCTCTCCCTTCCTCCCTCCCCCCCATCTCTCACCCTTCTCACTCCTCCCTCCCTTCCTACCACCCCCCTCCCAACCCCCTCTCTCCCTTTCTCCCTTCCTCCCCCCCCCATCTCTCTCACCTCCTTAATTTCCTTAAAGTGGGGGAAACTTTTCTCAAGACCACTTACAGAGGGTCATTCCCATTTATGTCTTAAGCTCGTGATAGCAAAATACCCATTCTGATAGGGGTGTGGGACATGGGGACCGTGGTTTGAATCTTAGAACCTTATGCTTGTTTTATGTGTGTTTATATATGGATGAGAATATGGGTATTTGCATAGTAAAATTTACATGTTTATGGTTTTGTGTATCTATCTATCTGTCTTTCTATCTTTCTATCTATATAGCTATTATTCTATCTACCTATCTATCTGTCTCTGATATTCTATTTATCTATCAATCTATCTAACCATTTATCTGTATATCTATTTATCTTTCTATCAGAAGACGAAGAAGTAAGAAGAAAGGAAAAAAAAGCCAGAAGTGGAGAATTCTGAAGAAAGAGAAGAAGAAAAGAAAGAAGTAAAAAGAAGAAAAAGAAGAAGGAGGGAGAAAAACGTTTCCCAAAATCATCTCAGAATCGCCGGAAAGACATCTGACTCGGTGCGTAAATTGCAATACAAACTTTACAGCAGGAAATAAAACTTGGCCAAACCGCATTACGAAAGAAGTTACCTGCGTCAGCTAGCATGGTGTTTCGGGGAATTAAAGATCTCTTTCTGTGGGGGAAACAATTTATACATTATAACTACGCATATTTAAAACGCACCCCCTCAAACACTTATACTAACGTACACGCAAACCCAACACGCAAAAAACTCATTCTCCTCCCCTCTCTCTCTCCTCTCTCTCTCTCTCTCTCTCTTCTCTCCCCTCTCCTCTTTTTCCCTCTTCTGCTCTTCTTCTCTCTCTCCCCGTGTACATACATAGACGAAAACAAAAAAAAAAAAAGGGGAAAACAATTTGTAATTTTAAAAATTGTAAAATTCTAACAAAAATTTGTTTCAATGTTGATGGGGTTTTGGGTTGGTTGACGAAAAATTTTAACTTTTTAAAACAACAAAAATTATTGGTTAAAAACGTGGGGACAAAGGCGTTGGGGTGGGGGAGGTTTTTGGGAGGTTGAGGGGTTTTAATAAAAATTTTTAAAATAAAAATTAATAATAAAAAATAATAATAAAAACAAAAATAATTATAATAAAAAAAACAACAATAATATAACAATAATAATGATAATAATTATAATAACAACATTAATTGTTATTAATAATAATGATAACATGTATTATACAAATAATGTTGATAATAATAATAACAATAATAATAATAATAACATTAATAATAATAATATATTAACCATAATAATAATATTTATAATAACCTATTTATATCCTTTATATTATTAATAAACAACAACTACAACAACAACTACTACAACAACAACAACTTCAACAACACAATACTACATTCATCATATATTTTATAATCAATAATAAATATAATATATATGTATCAATTATTAACAACGCTAATATGTTCTTCTTCATGACTTCTAATAAAAAACAGGTGTGAAATTACTACTACTGCGATAATAACTATAATATTATTTATCAGCAACTAAATT
>NC_061852.1:19240182-19242682 GCF_019202785.1 Penaeus chinensis | reverse complement strand
ACAAGAACAACAACAAGAACAATATCAACAATCTACAACTCAAACAAGAACAACAACAAGAACAATATCAACAATCTACAACTCAAACAAGAACAACAACAACTCAACCGAGAAAACAATAACAACAGCTGAGCGCATTTCAACCGAAACAAAAACGACAATGGTGATAACAAAGACAACAATTAAAACTCAAGCAAAAGACCAGAGAATCGCATTTTACAACTCTTCGCCGCTGAGCCTTAAGGAAGACGCGAATGACGTAAGAAGCGAAGGAGGAGGAGGAGTAGGAGGAGGAAGAGGAGGAGGAAGAGGAGGAGGAGGAGGAAGAGGAAGAGGAGGAGGAGAAGGTGGAGATAGAGAAGAAGGCAAAGTGGTGAAGGAGGAGGCTATGAAGAAGAAGGAGGAGGAGGAGGAGGAGAAGGAGGAGGCTGAGGAGGGAGGGGAGGTCAGTGAGGAATCAACATAGAGAAGGGGGAGGAGGAAGCAGGGTAGGAAGAGGAGGCCAAGGATGAAGCCAAGGAAGCGAAGTAGGAGGAGGAGGAGGAAGCGTAAGCGGCGGAGACAAGGAGGAGGAGACAAAGGAAGGAGCGGAAGAGAAGGAGACAAAGTAGGGAGCGGAGGAGAAGGAGAAGGCCAACAGGTGAGGGAAAGGAATAGGAAGATAAAGAAGAGAACAGAGGAGATGACTAAATGTAAAGCAAAATAGGAAGCCAAAGAGGATGCAGAGATGGAGTAAGGAAGGAAGAAGAGGATGGAGGAGGAGGAGGAGAAGGAGGGACCAAGGTGGAGGAAGCGAAGGAAGAAAAGGGGGCGAAGGAGGAGGAGGAGGAGGCTCACGTACGTGTGTTTGTGTGTATGTGTGTGTGTGCGTGTGTGTGTGATACATGAATTTACATAAAACGCTTACACTTAAAACATGTTTTGTTACTTCCATTCTTACAAATGTTCTCCTTTCCTCATTACCCTTGAGTAGCATAACCAACAGCTGCCATTATTATCATTACTGCCTTGCGATCCATGTCATCATATCCTCTTTCTTTCCAAGATTTGTCTTCTCTTTTTCTTAATTTTCAAATATATATTTTTTTACCAGATGAATCTATTTGTATCGTAAATTCTATCTATTATTTTTTCGCATAAACCAGGACTCTCTCACTCTATATCTTATACATATATATATATATATATATATATATATATATATACATATACATATATATCTACACACTCACACACACACATACACACACACTCACACACACAAACACAAACACACACACACGTGTGTGCGTGTGTGTGTGTGTGAGTGAGAGAGAGAGTGTATGTATATATGTAAAAGAACGAACGATAAAAAATAAAAAAAAAGAAACATAATGAAAGCAAAAAATATCAAGATCACGAAAAAAAACATCATGATACACAGAACATTGCGAAGTATTGTTCAGTCCAAGTCGTAATTTTGTTCATCTTTGGGTACAACCATTCCGTGCCACGTAAACCTAATTCATGCATCATATCAAACAAGAAACAAACAGTAAAAACGTTTTGCCGCAATGTGTGTGTGTGTGTGTGTTTTGTGGGTGCATGTGTGTGTGTGTGTGTGTGAGTGTGTATGTGTATTGTGTGTGTGTGTGTGTGTGTGTGTTTTGTGGGTGCATGTGTGTGTGTGTGTGTGAGTGTGTATGTGTATTGTGTGTGTGTGTGTGTGTGTGTGTGTGTGTGTGTTTTGTGGGTGCGTGTGTGTGTGTGTATGTGAGTGTGTATGTGTATTGTGTGTGTGTGTGTGTGTGTGTGTGTGAGTGTGTATGTGTATTGTGTGTGTGTTTATGTGTGTGTGTGTGTTTTGTGGGTGCGTGCGTGTGTGTGTGTGTGTGAGTGTGTATGTGTATTGTGTGTGTGTGTGTGTGTGTGTGTGTGTGTGTGTGTGTGTGTGTGTGTGTGTGTGTGTGTGTGTGTGTGTGTGTGTGTGTCTGTGTACTTATGTTTATGTGTGTATGTATGTGTGTATGTGTGCACGCGCGTTTCTCCTCATCAAATTATTTTGGTACTATCATGTTAATTGATACCGCGGCTTATTATCTACACCACTGTCATTACCATCATGATTAATGATACATTTAGGATCATCTTTACCGCAACAGAAGTATCTATAAACATTGTTATACAGAATTTTCAAAATATATACATTAATTATGCAAATAAAGGTCATTTTACTCCTATTACATTTTTCTACAGCGAGAGAAATTGCTACAGAAAAAAATAAAGTGTGAAACATAACACACACGTGCCTTAAGAATAACTCAAAATCCCCAAATTCAAAATATAAATAAGCAGAGAAAAATAAAATATAAGTCTCACGCCATAGTCTTTTCTGAGGGAACAATACACAGGACACAGCATTAATAACAATGGAACCGGCTATAATTCAACCTTGTCGAATTCTGAATACTGTGATTAGCTCTTACTAATCTGCAGTTTTATTTTTGTTTGAAAATATAGA
>NC_061852.1:19220182-19222682 GCF_019202785.1 Penaeus chinensis | reverse complement strand
ATATACATCTATAAAAATATCCCAAAAATGTTATTACTTTACATTTTTTCATTCTAGGCAAATCCCTCTTGTCAAAGCTAGGATATCTCAAGCTTAGTATACTTATAAAAGTTGCAATCTACCATCACACTGCAGCTTGCTCTTGCATGAACTTTTAGTGTTGCCTGAAGTAAACATCTGGAGGCTGGAACGTAGGGAGGAACAAGAAAAATGCTAATAAATCCTGCAAATATTTACTGTGAAAACGAAAATGTTCTGAAATCCGGATATTGTGTGTTGCCCTTGCACTTTTAAAAGGTTTTCGGTATTATCTTATTTTTATGCTTATTCATTTATTGCCCTTATTATCATCACTGCTATCATTTTTTTTTTTTTCATCATTACTATCATTATCATTATTATTATTTGTGTGTGGGAGTATGCGTGTGTGTGTGTGTGTAGCTTAAAGGATCACTACCATAACCCAAAAATGAAATATATTTGCGCTTCAGGTAACACTGTCGAAGAAAAAATATTTACGCGGTTCACACCCCCTCGACCGCCGACACTCTAACCCCCATATAGTATATAGGTTTCGCCAACGCTTCACTTCTACCAAAACCGAAGCACCTTACGAAGCAAACGAGACCGGGGATTCGCATAAAAAAAGAAATCTGATCCGAAACACCTCACGAAGCAACGGAGCCCGGATGGAGTTTGTGTGGAAAGAGCTGATTCGGAACAACTTTCGAAGCAAACAAGACTTCGGGCCTTTGCATGAAAAATAATATAGCGCGATGTTATGGCCAAGAAATGATTATTTGCACGGCGGAGAAACGGCGGCATTTCTTCTCGTACGTCATTTTCCGCCTCAGTGTAGTCGTGTACCTAAGAATACGTGCAGCGCGACAGACTACGTTCACGAGACATTTCTTTTAAAAGCACCGATGGCGGTTGAACTTGGGTCTCCGGCGGGGAGGGAGGGGGGGGGGGACGGAGGAAAGGGATGGAGGTAAGAGATGGATGTTGCGGGAATAGGAGAAAGGGAAGAGACTGAGAGAATCGGAGGGGTTTGTGGAAATGGAGAAAGGAGGAGGGGCATGGGAAAAGAGACGAATAGAATAGAATGGGAAGATAGGACTTAAAGGGCAGAAGAGAATAGAGCGGGGATATGTATAGGCTAGGACGGGTCAGAGGATGAAAGAAAAAGAGCAGATATATGAGGAATGAAAATGGTAGATATGGGGGAAGGAATTGAAGACTCGAGGATGGTCGACAAGGGAGATATCTTAGAGTTGGGGAAGTGAAGGGGGAGGGGGAGGAGGGAGAGAAGAAGCTTGTCTTGCGAATAGCAGAAGGGCCCCGAGCCGACTCAGAAGGGATCGCTACCCAGCAGTTTTATGTGTACGTTCCGCCATGCATTTATTCATGCGGTCCATGCGAATGCCAGGTGGTCGGTGTACCTTGTTCGCGTTGTATGTTATCAAGGCCTCGAAGAATCTGTATTCGAGGCTTTTCCCGCGGACGAAATAGGAGTGATTCTTGCAGGCGGACGATGCCTTTCGCGACTTCCTGTTCCATGCCTTTCCTAAATATTGTCATTATTTCCTTCACAGAAGAGACAAGAAAAACGTTCAGAGAGGGTATGTATTACAGTATAAAATGAAAGAGAGAGAGAAAAAAAATTTGAACGGGAACCGGAACATACTATGAATAATAACTGAAGTGCGGTTTTTAGCAAACGGAGAAAATGAATGACCTTAATATACGAAAAGACGATACGCAATACAGAAGCGATTCACTCGCATAAAACGCCACTTCATGAATTTTCCAAGGAGTTTTAGGAATTAAAAGATGTATGATATAAACAGTAAAAAGATAAAGCACAGTTGTATAAAAAAAAACACTAAAAAACAGACATCTTGGCGAATGACCGGGTGATACGTTAAGATAAATATGATAAAATTATTACTTCAATTTAACCGTTTACTAATGATGATTATGAAACTACATTGCGGATGTAATAATATTTTGTCCTTCACTAATAATGATGTACTCCTGGAGCGACATCTATGCATTTAGTAAAGAGATTATCTACTGTGGTCAGCTCTTTTTTTCTTTCTTTTTAGAAACTCTCAAGAAAGTCTACTTATCCTTTGTCTGTTCACTGTTCTTCAGTATAACCATTGATAATTCTTCTAAGATATTTCCTACTGTAAGACACAATATTCCCCAATTACAGTTCACAACGCAATTGCAATGGACTGATAGTTTATTGCAGATTCTGAATACTGTAGTTGATAATGCACGAAGCTGAAAGAGTAATAGTAATAAAGAAAAAATAAAACTTTCGTCGATAGGACAAAGTTAAAGAATTTCTAGTCATTATTACCCCTGATAGATTCACGTATCTATAGCATGTTATAAATCGCTACAATATATTTCCATCTATCCAGGCTAAAATATAATAGATGCAGACTTTATAGCATGTATACTACATATGGTGTACAGTATGTACATA
>NC_061852.1:19210182-19215182 GCF_019202785.1 Penaeus chinensis | reverse complement strand
CTCCCTCACCATCCCCTCTCTCACCCTCCTTACTCTCCCTCACCATCCCCTCTTTCTCCCTCACTATCCCCTCTCTCACCCTCCTCACTCTCCTTCACCATCCCCTCTCACCCTTCTTACCTCCTCCCTTATTCTCACCCCCTTCCTTTCCCACCCATAAAGCTCTTGGTAGCCAACCACCCATTACGTGCGAAATGTTATTAAAATCAACCGTTAAATGTGGAATTTCCGTTCTCTCCCCCCCCCTTATTTACCCCCCTCTCTTTATTTTCTTGTTTGATTTTAGATGAAAGGATAAGGAAATGAAAACGAAAATATGATGATGACAAAATATGGAAAAATGAAGTAAGAATATTATACAAAAATTAAAGAATACAAATACAGAAGATTGTAAAATCTGAAGTGAAACACACACACGCACACACACGAATACACACACGCAAGCAGACAAACACACACATGCACTCACTCACAGACAACTGCACAATAAACAGAGCGAAAAGAGAGAAAGAAAGAAAGAAAGAAAGAAAGAAAGAAAGGTAATGAAGAAGAGAGAGAGAGAGAGAGAGAGAGAGAGAGAGAGAGAGAGAGAGAGAGAGAGAGAGAGAGAGAGAGAGAGAGAGAGAGAGAGAGAGAGAGAGAGAGAGAGAGAGAGAGAGAGAGAGAGAGAGAGAGAGAGAGAGAGAAGAAGAACAGTTTTAGCAACGGAACGCTGACCTCCCCCTTCTCACCTGCCCCCCCCCCTTCACCTTCCCACCCCCCATTGGAAGTGTGGGAGCACGTCGATGCTCTTTCTTTTCTTTTATTTTATTTTCTTCTCCTTTTCTTTCTTCGTCACTTTTCTTTCCTATTCTTCTTCTTTTTTTATATTTCTTGTTTTTGGTCTTGTTTTCAATCTCCCTTCGTTATTTTTCTTTTATTTTACTTTTTGCTTTTTATTTATTTATTTTTCCTTTTTTATTATCATTCGTGTTTTTTTTCTCTTCTTTTCTTTTTTTCTTTTTCTTTCTTTATCTTTTCTTTTAAGTAGGAGACGGGGTGCTAAGACTTTCCACTTTTTCTTTTCTCTTCTGTTTTTTTTTTTATCTTCTTCTTCTCCATCTGTTTCTCCTATGTATCTCTTTTTCCTTTTATCATTATTCATATCATTATTATCATTATTATTTTCAACCTTATCATTATCATTATTATCATCTCTATTATTATCACCATTATCTAAATTATTGTTGCTGTTATCATTATCCTCATTATTATTATCATCATTCTCTCTTCTCTCCTCCCTGCCTCCTTCTGTCTTCTCCCTTCTTTCTTCCTTCCACCCCCTTTCTTTCTGTATTTTCTCTCTTCTCTCTTCCATCCTTTCTCCTTTTTCCTCTTCCCTCTATCCCTCCTTCATCCTCTTCCTTCTACCCTCTCCCCTTCTTCCTCCATCCCTTCTCTTTCTGCCTCTTCTCTCCATCCCCTCTCCTTCTTCCTCTTCCCTCCATCCCCTCTCCTTCTTCGTCTTCCCTCTACCCTCTCTCCTTCTTCATCCTCCCTCCATCCCCTCTCCTTCTTCGTCTTCCCTCTACCCTCTCCCCTTCTTCATCCCCCCTCTACCCTCTCCCCTTCTTCCTCCATCCCTTCTCTTTCTGCCTCTTCTCTCCATCCCCTCTCCTTCTTCCTCTTCCCTCCATCCCCTCTCCTTCTTCGTCTTCCCTCTACCCTCTCCCCTTCTTCCTCTTCGTCCCATACCCTCTCCTTTTTCCTCTTCCTTCCTCCCCTGCCCCCCCCCCCCCCTCTGTTCCCATTCTTAGGCAAGGAAGGTTATCAAGCGTTTACGTCATAAGAGAGCCTTCAAAAACATGATCCCCGCGAGTATGAATGGCAGCGTGGGAGGGGTAGAGGGGAGGAGGGAGGAAGGGTGATGAGTGAGGGGAGGAGGGAAGGGGAAAGAGGAGGGAGGGAGGAAGGGAGGGGAGAGAGGAGGGAGGAAGGGAGGGAGATGGGTGAGGGGAGGAGGGGAGGGGAGAGAGGAGGGAGGAAGGAAGGGAGCGGAGAGAGGAGGGAGGAAGGAAGGGGACAGAGGAGGGAGGAAGGGAGGGAGATGGATGAGGGAAGGAGGGAAGGAGGGAAGGAGGGAAGGAAGATGCGTGAGGAAGAGTTGGGAGGGAGAGTAAGATGGAAGGGAGAAGATGAGGGAAGGAGAGTAGGGAGATAGGTCAGTAAGGGAGGGGAGGGAAGGGAATAAAAAGGAAAGGGAGAGAGAGCTGGAGGGAAGAGGGAGGGAGGGAAGAGAAATAACAGGGAGGAGGAAGAGTGAGGGAGAGGGAAAGGGGTAAAGGGTAGGGTAGGGCAAGGGAAAGAAAAGAGGGGAGAGGGAAGGGGGGGGGGTATTGTACTCCAGAGATGACGTGAGGTCTTGCATCATAGAAGGGAGAAGGAGGAAGAGATAGCGTAGGAGGAAGGAGGAGGCGGGAGGGTGAAAGAGGAAGAAGGAGGAAGGGAGAGCGAAAAAAAGAAAAGGAAGGAGGAAGGAAGAGGGAGAGTGAACGAAAGAAGGAGGGAGTGAAGAAGTGGTGAAAGAGAGGAAACAAAAATAATAAAGAGAGAGGAGGAAGGAGGAAGGAAGAGGCCGGAGAAAGAAAAAGAATAAAGGGAGGAAGATATAGAAGAAAGAAATATGAAAGAAAAGGAAGAAAGAGAGAAATGGGAAAGAAAAGGGAAAAGAGAGAACGAGAGAGGGAAGAGGAAGAAAGAGGCAGGAGAGAGAGGCTAGGCAGGAAAAGGATTAGGAAGAGTAGGAGAAAAAAAAAAAAAAAAAAAACGAAAACGAAGAGAGGAAGGAACGAACGAAAAAGAAAGCGTGTAAAGAAGAGAAAACAAGAGATGGTAAAAGAAAGAAATGAACAAGAAAAATAACGACACAAAAACAAAAAATCTAAATTAGACGAGGAGGAGAATAGACGAAGGAGAGAAGAGAGATAGAGAAGAAAGACATGGAGGACGAATGAGAAGAGAGCGAATAGATGTTGCCGACGTTGCTTTTCAACATCATCCTTCTTGTGACACATGGTGACGCATTGGTCCTTTGCAACGGTGCAATGCCTCAGCGATAATGCAATAAGGCAACGCGTTCAGGATGGATAATAACCACTGGATTTGGGATAACATGGATTAAAGGAAGGATGGAATTTGCGAGAACATGATTGTAAGCATAATAAGGAGGAGGATGATAATGATGATGATAATGATGATGATAATGATAATGATAATGATGATAATAATAATGATGATGATAATGATGATGATAATAATTATGATGATGATGATGATGATGATGAAAATGATGATGATAATAATAATGATGATAATAATAACTATAACGATAATGATGATAATGATACTACTAATAACAACAACAGTAACAATATGATAATGATAATCATGATAATAATAATAATAATAATAATAATAATAATAATAATAATAATAATAATAATAATAATGATGATGATGATGATGATGATAATGATGATAATGACGATACCATGAATGATAACAATGATAGTCACAGTAATGAAACATTAATGATGGTAATGATAATAATGAACATAACAATCGTAATTATAGTAGTTATGATAATAACACTAATTATAATAATGATAGTGATTATAATAATGTTAATAATTATGATAATGGTGATAATGATAATAATAAAGGGAATGATAATAACAATAAAGCTTTGATGAAAACAATATCTAACCATATCAATATTTATAATAACAATTATAACTATAATAATAGTAATAATGATAATGATGATAATAACAATGATAATAATGATGATGTTGATGATGATGATAATAATGAAATAATAATAATAATCATAATGATAATAATAATAATAATAATGATGATGATGATAGAATAATAATACTAATACTAATAAAAATAATAATAACAATGATAATAATAACATTAATAATAATAGTAGTACTAGTAGTAGTAGTATGATAGTTTTATAAGTAAAGATAATGATAATAGTGATAACAAAACTAAGAGTGATATAACAATAATAGTAATAAGAATGACAACGAGAATAAGAATAAGAATAATGCCATGACAGCTATATTCCGTATTTCCACCTTGTCAAATTGGCTTACGATAAAGACCATTATGACTGTCGATCGAGTAAATTTGGCAATATGACGTGACTCTATAAGCATTATTGTGGTAATCACGTCATGCATGAGTACAAGTTATGCACAAAGCAAGGTACCCGCATTACCATTCACTCTGCATGACGGGTTTAATGCATGGTGAGAGGTGCCGGTGACAGTCAAAGAGCGGAATTAGTGGCTGATATGCGGTGACTAATATCAGGAAGGAGAGAGGGAGAGAGAGAGAGAGAGATAGATAGATAGATAGATAGATAGATAGATAGATAGATAGATAGATAGAGAGAGAGAGAGAGAGAGAGAGAGAGAGAGAGAGAGAGATGGAGGGAGGGAGTGAGAGGGGAGGGGGGAGGAAGGGGGAGAGGGAAGGTGGCAGAGAGGGAGGGAGGGAGAGAGAGAAGGGGAGAGGATAGCTGTATAAATAGATATATAGATATAGACTGAGAGAGAGATAGACAAAGAGATAGATAGATAGATAGATAGATAGAGAGAGAGAGAGAGAGAGAGAGAGAGAGAGAGAGAGAGAGAGAGAGAGAGAGAGAGAGAGAGAGAGAGAGGGATACAGACTGACAGGCAAGCCTAGATAGATAGATAGGAAGGTAGACAAACAGACAGAAAGATAGATACAGAAATGTTTGAACTTGAAGCCATATAAATGCATGTTCTGTATTTTACACAGTGGCATATATACTATTTTATGTTACAAGACTTTAAGGCCGTAATTACTTTAAAATGGCGTAACTCGTGTGTTAGAATCGCATGGCCATGTACAACTATCATGATTATGAATGACTTCATACCCAGTTGGTCTTGTATATTAAACATACGTGGCCCATTTTC